>NC_080167.1:71009096-71104096 GCF_950295315.1 Erinaceus europaeus | reverse complement strand
CAGGTCTCAATGTACATCATTCATACAGAAAAGGAGATCAGGACTGAGAAGATGCAGTTTCTGTCACTCCTGCTTGACCTTGGGCTGCTCAGTTAACCTGTGTCTTCTCCCCGCAGGGTAATGCTGGGAAATCATCCTCATTCCCTTCCTGTCTCATTGGGGAAACGTGTGGTCAATGAAATGCCCTGGAGTTCTGTACACTTGCCTTGGAAATATCAGAGTATCAATATGAATCTACACTCACCGTTAGCTCAATGAGGGAAAGGCAGGCAACAATTACCACGCACATAGAGATGGACCCAGTTTATTGCAGCTGGTGGGGAAGAGATAGCCTGACCTTGCAGACAAGCTGGCCTGGGAGAAAGCACAGATCTTCCTCCTATGTGTGCTTACAGAGCGCCACTGAACTATGTCCCCAAGTATGACAGTCTCAGAAACGCCCTCACCCAGAGCTCGGTCTTGGTCATGTGAAGGAGACATAGAGACGCAAATGGGCTATGTTTGGAGCCATGGAGAAAGTGTAGCCATGTGGTGAATCCAGTGGTCATGTGCACCCAATGCTTCCTTGGCTCCTTCCAGGTGCTGTGCTGTCTTTCCGTTCCTCTCTGGGAGGTCTGACCTGGTGCTTCACATTAACACAATGAAGATTGAATTCACCCTTCTTACTGCCAGACAGGCAAACGCTAGAAGAAGAAGAACTGCCAGACACACCCCAGCATCCCCCCTTCCCCACACAGGCCGTGTTGGGTGCAAGACAATGTCCCTTTCTTCAGCCAGTTGTCTCAATTTGGTTGTTTTATTCTTCCTGCGGCAGCCAAGCTCCTGCTATTGACTCTGCCGTGTCTCTCGCAGGATCTCATTTTCGTCCCTGTCACCAGAGTACAAATGCCCGTGTGCTGATTATCTGTGCTGGGACAAATGCAGTACCCTCCCCCCTCCAGTCACCTGGCCTTGGTCTCCTGAAAAAGCAGTGTGCTGCCCACAGACGCTCTCCCCCACCTCTCCTTTCTTTCTTCCTTTCTTTCTCTCTTTCTTTCTTCCTTCCTTCCTTCCTTCTTTCCTTCCTTCCTTTCTTTCTTTCTTCCACATATATATAAATTTTTATTATTGGATAGAGATAGAGAGAAATTGAGAGGGGAAGGGGGAGAGAGAAAGAGGGAGAGAGACATCTCTACCTCACTGCTCACTGCTCACTGCTCAGGAAGCTTTTCCTCTGCAGGTGGAGACCAGGGGTTTGAACCCGGGTCTTTTGAGAACTGTGATATGTGTGCTTAACCAGGCCCACCACCTCCTGCCTTCCCCCCTCACCTTTTCAGTACCTGGTGGGCTACGATCACGCCTTCCCCTCCCAAGCTCTACACCAGGTCCTCCCAGACCTGTTTGCAACTCTGTCCTGAAGTGGCACCTTTCCTTGTGGCCTGTTCACCTGTTTTCCTGCCTCTCTGGGTGGCTCTGGGCAACAGCTTGGGCAGAAGGACAAATCCTTCTGGCCCCTTAGGCTGTTTGTTGCCACTGAGCTTAATTTTAGCCCTGGACAAATGACAGTAAGTCCTGCTAGTGAGATCAAAGTGGTCACCCCTGCCTGCAGGTCAGGCACGGAAGGCGTCTTCACTCACACTACCCAAGCTCGAACCTTTCTTCTGAGTCAGCTAGGGCACACCCAGCTCCAGGGAATCACAGGGCAGAGCCACCCAGCCACACGCCATGAGTGAGGCAGGACTGGTTAGCATGAAGGTCATAGCCATTTCCTATAGCCCCACAGGGCAGAGCTCAAAAGACCTGCAGAGTGGCCTTTTGTGGAGAGAACCCCACGGAGGACATTCCACAAGATGCCCACTTGGGCAAATGTGGCATCTACTGTATTTAAAAAAGTGGATGCTTACTTCTTTTCTATATATATATTTATATATATTTATATATATACTTATTAAACATATATTTATATATATATTTCCTTTTTGTTGCCCTTGTATTATTGTTGTAGTTATTATTATTGTTGTTATTGATGTCATTGTTGCTGGATAGGAAACAGAGAAATGAAGAGAGGAGGGGAAGACAGAGAGGGGGAGAGAAAGATAGACACCTGCAGACCTGCTTCACTGCCTGTGAAGCGATTCCCCTGCAGATGGGGAGCCGGGGGCTCGAACCGGGATCTTTATGCCGGTCCTTGTGCTTTGCGCCACGTGCGCTTAACCTGCTGCGATACTACCCGACTCCCAAGACTCTGATTAAGTCCAGAGTCTCCAAATTCCATAACTCCTGGTCTGTTCCTGGTACTTGTGACTACAGAAATTTCCTTATCACTATTGAATTGAAAAAGAAGGAAGGAAGGAAGGAAGGAAGGAAGGAAGGAAGGAAGGAAGGAAGGAAGGAAAGAGAGAAGGAAGGAAGGGAGGGGAAAGAAGGAGGGAGGGAAGGAAGGAGGGAGGAAAGGAAGGGGGGAAGGAAGGGAAGGGAAAAGGGAGGGAGAGAGAGGAGAACAGTCACTGAGTTTATTCTGTGATTAACAAGTCTGACTTCTTTCTTTCCCGCAAACATACACACAAGCCCTGCAACAAGGAAATGGTTCTCGATATGTGTTGTCTCTCCCAAGACGGAGAGACTGTCCTTGTCTCTTCTCAGGGGCACTTGGGGGCGTGGCGTGCAGACACAGCCGACACTTGTCTGTTCTTACAGACTCTCTCTGGTATCCAGAGAATTTCAGTGTGAGCGATGTTGACAAGAGGGCTGACATGTCCCATCTGAAGCTTGGAAGGAGATGAGTCCTGTGCAAAGGGCAGGCGGATCTGGAAATAAAGTTCACTGGAGGCTGAGGAAAGGAGAGTCTAGAAGCCAGATATCCTCAGGTAACAGAGGCGACTGTAAGACCTGCTGTGGGTAGCTAAAAATATCACTGGTTTCTAAGTCACAGATCTTTATAAGTTGTTGTACTTGCTTAGGGAATTACACTTTATTTTATAATCAAGAAATAAATCAGAGAAGTCATTTTCATTTGTTTTCCTCATTCCTCCTTCATGAAAAAAAGAGTGGAGATAAACAGAACATTTGGTTTTTCCTTTCACCCTGCCATCTACATATTTCACCATCTTCTTCTCTATTAATTTTATTGCAAAAAATTACCTAAAGTCCACAACTGATTGGCATCTGTTTCAAGTCACCTATGCACAGCCCTGTTTTGTGTTCCAACACCTCAAAGGAACTGCTGTGGCCACAGGATTTTGGAAGAAGCTCTTGCTCTATGCTTTTTCTGCTTGTCTGTCTCTCTCTCTTGCTGAGTGAGTGAGTGAGTGAGTGAGTGAATGAGTGAGTGAGTGAATGGGTAACCTGAAATAGTGAAATTACATGTACATAAGATCCTAGGTTCCCGGGAGCCAGGCGGTAGCGCAGTGGGTTAAGCACACATGGTGCAAAACACAAGGACCAGCGTAAGGATCCCGGTTCGAGCCCCCAGCTCCCCACCTGCAGGGGAGTCGCTTCACAGGCAGTGAAGCAGGTCTGCAGGTGTCTCTCTTTCTCTTCCCCTCTCTGTTTTCCCGTCCTCTCTCCATTCCTCTCTGTCCTAGCCAACAATGACGACATCAACAACAACAATAAAACAAGGGCAACAAAAGGGAATAAATAAATATTAAAAAAAAAAAAAAGATCCTGGTTTCCCCACCCTCAGGAAAAAAAAAAAAGAGGAGAGAAGGAAGAAAGAAAGAAAGAAAGAGAGAGAGAAAATAATTCACTAAATGAGATGAAAATTGCAGTTTTAAAAGAAAGTTGGAAATGCAGTAATCCTGGTGCCTGTTCCTTTTTCCAAGGTAGAAGATCTTAATACCAGACATTCTCACCTGTTAAACTTTCATTCTTAAAATTTTTGAAACTTTTGTCCCAACTTAAGTCACCCATTCTCACTAAATAATTTTTATGTGTCTCTTTTCATTTTACTTTTTGTGGTTTTCTTTTTTCCAGCTAAGATGTCCTGCACAGTCTTATGTTTTGTACTGCAGGAGGCCACACTGAAGAAGTAGGATTCCTAGGCAATGAGCTTAGAGTTCGTAGAGATAATGGGTTTCGCCCTGTTCTACTGTTTACTTACCATGGGATAGGAGCTGGACAAACCACAAAAGTGACAGGAAATGGTGAAAGACCTCACAGAAGTCTAACTCCTGCTGAGCTGGGTGTCCTGAAGGTCTGTCAGTTAGTGATAGAAGAAAGAGAACAAGAACCAGAACTTCACTCTGACAGATACAAGGCTTGAGAGCAAACCCAAGATTTCATAGCTGCTGATACACCACTTCAGCCACTGTGATACCTCCCACGTCACTCCTGCCGTGGTTCTGCAAAGAGAGGGCTTGATAATAGAAAAGTTAACATGTTATCCCAAGGCACCTGGCTTTCCCCAACCCTGAGAAGTCATGCAAAAATGCTATGCTGCTGGGGATTGACCAAATTTCCTCACGCTGTCATTCAGAATCAGGTGCTAGTGACTAAGTTACAAGAAAGTTTCAGAATCATTTCTCCCTCCATTTGTCCCTCCTCCTCTGCTTTTCTTTGCACTCTGTCCCCCAGTGTCTTGTCAGGGGGTGAATTCAAGCCTAATTATACTCAATCACCAGTGGGCAAGCATTGGCGTTTAGGTTTATTCACCAACAAGCCTGAGCAGCACAGTCCAGATTCAAGTGTGGCCAAAATTAGAAAACAAAGATAAGCAAATGTTGGCTCAGGTCAGAGGCAAATTTGGTTAATGGCCTTTTGATGGAATGGACAGGTGACACTTTCCTGATATGGTGGTCACAGATATGTTCACAGTAGGAGTCCCTCGTCTTTAAACGAGCAGGAGCTGTCTGAAAGGTGCTCACTGTGATGCTGGCTGTAAAAGATCGAATACAATACAAATCTGATATGACGTATAAGATGACCGCTTCAGCTTTATCAAATACGCCGATAGATAGGAGACTCCACAGAGTCTCATGTGACTTAGAGCTTACAAACTCTTGAGGTGACATGGAGCTGGAGTACAGTAACAACAATAACAAGGACCCTTTGACTCACAGTTTCTTAGCCAGGAAACCAATGATTTTTATTTAGTTGGCTGGTGGAGAAGGAGAAACATCTATAGAAATAGGTATGGCAGAGGAAGAGAAACAAAGAAGATTTCTGTCATTAAATTCATGGATTTAGGGATGGCACGCATATTATCATGTCTCCCGTCTCATGATTTGAGTCATTAAAAATGATGGTTTCTAATTGTAAATATTTGCAGAGTTCTAGTTGAGTGTAGGGTACTGGAAATTATGTACTTGCAACCATTCAAGAAAGAGTCCTATACTTAGTATCACCATGGTGACACTGGTTTCTTTTCTTTCATTTTTTTAATAGCGGAAGAGAGAGAGAGAGACAGAGAGACAGAGAGAACAATTGAAGCTTCCTTCAATGTGGTTAGGCGCCAGGCTTGAACCCGCATCTTGCATATGGCAAAGCAGCACATTGTTCAAAGAGCTATTTCATCAGCCCTATTTTTTCTTTCTTTTTATTTATTTTTGTAATCAAGAAAATAGAAGTACGGTATGAATCACACCATATTCAAAGCAAAACAATTTCAGCTACATGCAAGTAAGCAAACATTCAAAGGTAAAGATGGCTAGTTGTAGACCTAAGGAAGCTCTTTTCCATAGAGTACTTCGAAGGATATTCAATATCTGCACACTGAACTGTCTTCTAACACCCTTCCCCTACTCTTCCCACATTCTCTTTTTCTGGCTAAAGCCAAATTGAAAAGGGAGAAGAGTGATGTTTCATGCACAAATCCAGTTTGCAATTTCTGCCAGTCGAGAGAAGCCTAACAAAAAAAGTAAGTTTTTAGGGGGCGCATCAGAGATGTCACTTAAACACGTAAATTGAAGTAGCCAAGAATTCCTGCTGAGAAAGACTCACATCACCAGCAACTTCTCTTGCCTCTAGTCTTGAAGAAAATGTTTTCCAAGTCTCAGTCAGTAGGCCTGGCCATCCTGACCCCAAACAACACCCTCCCTCACCAGGCTAAACACACAATGCACCCTCCTCACTATCCTACGTGTTAGTCACTGATCTCATTTCATCGCCTTTCTTCTCTGACTTAGGTGTCCTTTCTATTCTCCTTTGTATTTTTTTCTACCTCTTGATGTTTGGACATTTCAAGACTCCATCGCCAGAGAGTCTTAATCTTCTTAATCTTCTTAGTCCACTTCTCTGCATCCTCAAATTTATTTTTTTTGGGGTGGGGGAGGCAAGGGAGGGCTTCCCCACACTTATTCACCTACTGGTGCCAGCCTTCTCTGATAGAACTTTCCATTTCACTTTTTCTGAGCTGCCATGACCTTTGAAGTTACACTAGTGACAATGACGGATTTGGATAGAAGGTTCGTGAAGAGAGTTACTTCCCAGAAAAGGGTCAGTCCACATTGTTAGAATAGCTTCCATGCTTGCTTTCTTCATGGGCTGGCTTAAAAGAGACATCTGGGGGAGCCGGGCGGTAGCGCAGCGGGTTAAGCGCATGTGGCGCAAAGCGAAAAGACCAGCATAAGGATCCCAGTTCGAGCCCCCAGCTCCCCACCTGCAGGGGAGTCGCTTCACAGGCGGTGAAGCAGCTCTGCAGGTGTCTGTCTTTCTCTCCCCCTCTCTCTGTCTCCCCCTCCTCTCTCCATTTCTCTCTGTCCTATACAACGACATCAATAACAATAACTATAACAATAAAACAACAAGGGCAACAAAAAGATAAATAAATAAAATAATAAAAAACAGAAAGAGACATCTGGTTCTTACTTTTTTACCTGAACAATTTTTATTCTCGGTCTGATGCCACAAAGTGGGTCAGATAAATGCCAGGAAAAAAAAATCTGTAAGCTATCATAAAATGGTGAAAATATAAATTAGAGTACAATAAGCCTTCAACTGAAGATCAACTGAAGATGATGAAATAGTAAATTCTCTGACCAGACCAATTGGTAGTGTCTACTCTTGTTAAACAAAATCTCTTAGTGTCTCCGCTTCAATATTATTATGTGAGACAGCAAAATGAAGAAGGCCTCCTTACCCCAGCCCTTGTGACTGAATGCAGCACGAATGCATTTTGTCACCAGTACTTGTTGTTATAAGTTACTGCCAAGGGGAGGGGAAACTTTGGGGAAGTTTGTCATGGTAAATCAATGTATTTGTCATGGGTTAAAGAATGGCAGAAGATGCATGAAAACCTGATGCTGATTGCTTGCTGACAAATGACTTGCAGATGTTAAAATGTGTTTCCCAATAAAATAAAATAAAAAGACAGAATGCTGCCTTGTGAGAAGGGGCCAGACACCTGCCTGAAAGCAATGAGGGTCGGAATAAGCAGCAACAACCTGGGTATCCCTGTTGCTTCCTTGCTAAATGCCCAGACTCAACACATCTCCATTGTCATTTCTTTCTCTGCACATATGACATGTGCTCCTCTTTGCAACTTTTGTGACACTGTGATTTATAAGAGGCCTGGTTCTAATTGCCTCATTTTTTCTGTAGCAATTGCAGAACCCTCCTGAGAGCAGCCTCACAGGGGCTGGCATCAGGCTCCAAATGGCTACCAGCTGCCTGCTGGCTCTGAGAGTCCATGCTAGAGGACACGGAGAACTTCCACCATGTGACAAACGGTCCTGAGACAGGCCCCTTGTTTTCTGACCTGTCTGAGGTAGTAATAAACTCTGGAGTTAACCCATCTGAAAAAAAAAAAAAAAAGATCTAGCAAATTCCTAGGAGGTTAGAGGCCTGAGATTAAGGAAATATAGGTCACCCACAGCAAAGAAGCAAAGTGAATTTCTCAGGTCAAGAGGCAAATACCCAATTACCTTCTAGAATGGTCAGACCTCACTGGGACCCAAGTTCCATATTTACAGACAAGTCTAATGAAAGGATTAGTGAAAGGATTTGCAAGCTCTGAGAGCACATGAGGAGAGAAAATGGATTAGGCAAGTTCACAAGGATCAATCGAACATTCTAAACTTCTCCCTTGAAGGTGGAAGCGGTAAAGACATCATTAAAGCATGGGTTAAGATCCACTTTAATTAGAAGAGTCCAAGTTGTAATGTTTATAGTAATTTTATTCCGAGTGATTTAACATTGATTTGCAGAATTATAAGACTGGAGGAGTGTAGGGGTGTGTGTGTGAGTATGTGTGAGTGTGTGCGTGTCTGTGTTTGTGTGTGTGTGTGTGTGTGTGTGTGTGTAAGTGTGTGTGTGAGTGTGTGTGTGTGTGCGTGTGAGTGTGAGTGTGAGTGCGTGTGAGTGTGTGTGTGTGAGTGTAAGCGAGTGTGTGAGTGTGTGTGTGAGTATGTGTGTCTGTGTTTGTGTGATGTGTGTGTGTGAGTGTGTGTGAGTGTGTTTGTGAGTGTGTGTGAGTGTAAGCGAGTGTGTGTGTGAGTATGTGTGAGTGTGTGTGTTGTGTGTGTGTTTGTGTGAGTGTGCTTGTGTGTCTGTTTGTGTGTCTGTGTGTGTGAGTGTGTGCGTGAGTGTGTGTGTTTGAGTGTGTGGGTTTGTGTGAGTGTGTGTGTGAGTGTGTGTTTGTGTTTGTGAGTGTGTATGAGTGTGTTTGTGTTTGTGAGTGTGTGTAAGTGTGTGAGTGTGTGTGTATGTGACTGTGAGTGTGTGTGTAAGTGTGTGTGACTGAGTGTGTGAGTGTGTGCGAGTGTGTGAGTGTATGTGTGTGTGAGTGTGTTTGTGTACAATTCATTACACTCACCACCATAGTTCTTGGGCTTCCCTCTGATAATTGTCATTATCCTCACAAAGTCTAAGAGGCAGTTGGGTTATTATTTTTATAACTTCACTTAGTTATATACACTCCACATATGACCTAAATCATATTTTACTTATTTTTCACCTTTGTAATAAGTTCACTTAGTTAAATCATCACCAGTTCCACCCACTGTGTCCTGAATGATGTATCACTTTCTTAAAAAAAAAAACAAAAACTGAAGAACAGAATTCCATTGAACATTATCTTCCATGATTTCTTTATTCAATCATCTGTTAATGGACAATTAGGATGTGAATATGTAATCTTGATTCAAAGACTAAAAAATGGTATCTTAAAAAAAATCTCTTCTAAAAATGAATGGGGGATGTGGTGGAGTACTCAGCAGAAGACACTCATCACCAGGGTTTCAATCTCTGTACCTACCTCCAGTGGGAGACGTTTCATGGGTGGTGAGACAGTGCTGCAGGTGTCTTTCCTCCTCTCTTAATTTCTCTCAATCAATCAATCAATCAATCAATCAATATAAATAGAAGCAGTACATCTGACAAATAATAAATTTAAAAACGTCATTATTGGAGACAATGAGAGACTAGCTACACATCACTATTACGGTAGAGGACGGTGTAGATCCATTATGGTTATGCAAATTCTTTCTTAGCTGAGGTTCCAAAGTCTCAGGTTCAGTCCCCTGTACCACCATAAGCCAGAGCTGAAGTGCTCTGGTAATAATAAATAATAAATATATAAATGAAATAGAAAGCATTCCCCCCCCAAACCACGGCAAATGGTGGCAGAATTGTTTCTTTATTCATAAACCTGTGTCTTATCTCTGTTTGGTGGACTGCAGCTTCAGTAGACACTGGTAAGAGGATTTTGGAGTTTGCTTTTACGTTTATCCCTGAAAATGGCATTTTGGTTCAATTCAAGTAAACTGCATTAAGACCTAATTAAAAGGTATAGTTAAAATAGATAGCCGAGGCCAGTTGTTTTAGTCTACTACTTTGGCAGTTTAACTTTATGCAAAAAGAAATACTACTAATACTACTACTACTAATAAACGATGAGGGGCCAGGTGGTGGCATCCTTGGGTAAGTGCTCACATTACAGTGCACAAGGACCTAGGTTTGATCCCCCTTTCCCCACCTGTAGGGAGAAAACTTCACAGGGGTGAAGCAGGAATTCAGGTATCTCTGTCTCTTTCCCACTTAGTATCCCCCTTCCTCTCAATTTCTCTCTGTTTCTATCCAATATTTTAAAAAATTAAGTTAAAATAGCTAACTAAATAAATAATGAAAGTCCCCTTAAATCAACACCTGCTCAGAGAATAACTTTGTAGAAAAGATCATAAAGTAGAAACCACTATATCAAATGATACATCATTTCTCTTGGTACGCCTATAGTGAGGTAAAGGATATTTATACAGTGCAACAAGGAGGCAGAATACAGATGGTCTCAGGGTTGTTTTTCCTTCCAGTCTCAATTAATCACAATCATTCTTAGCAAAGCAATTCCCAGCAGAAAATATAAGCTGGTATGAAAAGCATTAAATTCAAGACTTTAACAAATGTATTCATACGCAACATGCTACACACAGCATACTGAAAGTGTACATGTGGGAATCAAGGTTATTAAAAGAATCTTAATAAATAATAAAGATCAATTAAAAGGTAGACTATGTGTGTGTAAGTCATTCCTATGGAATTCCTATGGAATGTAAATGTGATTTACTTCTATAAATTCAAAAAGTTCAGAAACAATGTGACTTCTCTGGGATTTCATCTAGACTTTTCACCAAATCCCATTCTTCAGTGGTTCCACAAAACATGTTCACTGGGAGTCAGGCGGTAGCGCAGCGGGTTAAGCGCAGGTGGCACAAAGCACAAGGACTGGCGTAAGGTTCCTGGTACGAGCCCCTGGCTCCCCACCTGCTGGGCTAGCGTGAGGGTGCCTCTTCCTGGGTGTACTCTCTGGGTTGGAGAGAACGCGACCGAAGCCAGCCTGGGCTGCTACTCACTCAGTGACTCGAGGGAGATGACTCAGGAACAGACTCGTGGTGGTGAGACAATTCAATTCTTTATTGATCTGAGAGCCAAGACTTTTAAAGGGCAGACCTGGAAGTGGCAAGTCGGAAATGGAAATGGCTAGGAAAGGGGCAGAGAAAGGCAAAAGGGGGCTGGGAAGGTAGGAACTTCCTTAGCAACTGTTGTGAGGGTTTTAACTGGTAGGGTTAATAATACCCTGAGGGTAGAAAGATAGATCAAAGGAATGGAATGGGTGGGGAATCTTTCAGGCAAAACAATGATTATGTAGATAATAAGTCTGATAAGATGAGAGGATGGATGTCCCCTCAAGTCAAGCCCTGCTAAGCTCAACCACATCCTCACAATTTCCCGACACCCACCTGCAGGGGAGTCACTTCACAGGTGGTGAAACAGGTCTGTATGTGTCTATCTTTCTCTCCTCCTTTCTGTCTTTCCCTCCTCTCTCCATTTCTCTCTGTCCTATCTAACAACGATGACATCAATAACAACAACAATGATAACTACACCAATAAAACAACCAGGACAACAAAAGGGAATAAATAAATATTTATTAAAAAAACATGTCCACTTTAAGATTACACTATTTGATATTATCTTTGCATAGCAGAAGGTTATTGACACATTAAGACAAAAAGACAAGATTTCAGCTCTTATTCAAGCACAGTGCTTAGACCATATTTCAAATGCCCCTCAAAAATAACATAAAAATTCTTTGGGCGAGACCCATGCATGACACTTGGCATTCCCTTCATTACAATCTATTTTCCCCTGTTGTAGAGCGTGGAAGTAAAGCCACTGTTTGTCACCTTTGGCTTCTGTTAATTATTAGCAGAAGCTTCCCTAGATGGCGTCTGAGTTGCCATCAGGATTCGAATGATGGCAACTCATTTGCAGGAGTTGCTATCAGTCATGGTTTCCAGAGAATGCCATTAGTTGGAAAAACACTCTCAGAAAATCTTACAGTCATAAAAGAGCAACTTGATCACCCAGGCAATTTAGAGAGTTCCTATTCCAAATCTCACAGGAGAAGAAGCCTTGGTAAGATTTGGCTATGAGAAGAACAAAGACAGAGCAGACTTTTCCTGTGCTTAGTACAATGAAAACACATATAAGCTTTGGTTTTATTTATTCCACTTTATTAGCAATTATTTTATTTAAGAAAAAAAGAAACATTTCTGTCCTCTAACTCTTAAGAGAAACACTGGGAGTCCAATGAGACATTTTGTTCGGTTTTATAAGTTCTGAAATTGAGGTGGAATGCCTGGATGTGGGAATCCACTTCCCTTTCAAGGATTCTCATGAACTATAACTGCAACCCCAGAAATCTGAGTCACCCTTGTAACACATCTTTGAGGGACCAGAAACAGAAGGAAGGACAGTCTGAGACTCATTGGCAGTGGTTTCTCAAGTAACATGGACAATTCCTTGTTGCCTGGAGAGAGCCCGATTTGCCTAGAGAAAGCGTTAGCTCCTTCAGTGTAGAAAAAAAAAAAGTCATGGATAATCCAGCGTAAGTAAACAGAAATGTCTTAAAAAATAAGTTATGGGCGTTTGGCAGTAGTGCAGTGGGTTAAGTGCACATGGCACAAAGCGCAAGGACTGGAATAAGGATCCCAGTTTGAGCCCCCAGCTCCCCACCTACAGGGGAGTAGCTTCACAGGTAGTGAAGCAGGTCTGCAGGTGTCTGTCTTTCTCTCCCCCCCCCCCGCTATCTTCCCGTTTTCTCTCTATTTAAAAAATAAATTAAGTTATTTATATTAGAAAAACAGAGCACAGTACTGTTCAACTCTGTGCTTTAGGTTCCAAGGATTGAACCTGTGTCTTCTCGGTCTTCAGGTAATCTAATCCTGTGCTCTAACATGCTGAAACACCTCCCCAGTTCCAGAGATTTTTTTTTTTTACACTGGTAGTCTCCATTCTAGATTTGATGAGGAACTATCCTCTTTCCAGCTACTAAAGATTAGTGCCAGTTCAAGTGTTGTCCTCTCTCAGGCCTTCCATAATTCGCTTTGTAGATTATACTCTCACCACATCTGAGGCCAATGGATTTAGGACAAGCATTACAGTACATGCTAAATTAGAGCTACCAGGAACCAAGATCTTCACATATTCTTTGGATGAAACTTCAAAGTAACCCTACCCAACATAAATTATTCTCAAATATTACAAATTAAGGATTAGAGGATTGCCCAAGTGCATACAACTCACAAGTGGTACATTCAGACTTTGGAATTAAGTTGGTTTCATGCCCAATCTGATTCTCATTCCACTTCACTCACCCCCTTAGTGCTGTTCCTTCAGAATATCCAATGTGGGATAGAGCACGCCTTTAAAATGTATGTATACATAAAGAGGCCTTCTTTGCACACCTCTGATCCCAGCACACCTACTCATATGGCAGAATCTAAGGTCAAATTTCTTCTAAGCATAGCTTGACTAGTTTTCACATTGTTTTATCCAACCCAGCTACAGTCCATTAAACCATATGTGGCCCAGATTATACACTGGATCAAAATAACTTTATAAATCACCACTAGATTAGGGTGGGAATTTGTGTTACTCAAGTGACTCCAGACAGAGGATTTATTTCATCTGGCCTAGATTGGCTATGACCAGAGAAGCCATTTATAGCTTTCTCCCATACAAGAGAATGTTGGAGAAACTTCCCATGAGAATTGACCTGTCTCCTTTTCCAGTTCCTTGAGTTTAGTGCACTGTCCAAGCTTCTGCTAGCTTGATTGTCTAAGCCATCCCATCTAATCTTCATCAGCTGTATCTGGAATGCTCTTGTGCCTTCATTAATTCACTCGAGAAACAGCTATGTTCTGCTAAGTATTTGACACCAGAGACACAGGCAGGCAAGACCTCAAGGTTTCTTGTCTTTTATTTCTGATCATCGTGGGTAGCACAAATCAGATATCAAGTACCTTCCCCTTAACTGGCATGATAAGTCACCCCTAGTCACAGACATGGATGTGGGTTTAGGTCTGGAAGAGCTGATAAAGAGTCTGAGGTCATTTCCAAACCTGCAAAGTGCTCCATAGGAAGAGAAAGGATCACTATCTCTTGAAGAATGTGGTCTCTCCAAAACAGCTGGGGTTAGATGATTAAAGAATCCCCTTCATCTCGATAAATTGCCCTAGGTCGGTCACGGATCCTCTAGTCATGGGTCTGATAGTATCTTTTCATCTGGCAGCTGAAGGGCTTTGGATCTAGAGTGGCTCCATTCACATAGTGGATGATTGTCCTCTGGAAAATGAGAAAGGTGATCAAGTTGGTTTCCTTTGATGTTTTTTGAGCAAGATGGATGGTTGTCCTGGGTCCAGCAATTCGAGCGTGTGGGAGGCCTTTCTTTGTAGTGAGGAGATTTTTTTTTTCTCCCAGGGTCTTTTCTAAATGTTATTTTATCTTATAGTTCCATCTCCTATTTGAAATTCCTTCTTAATGAAGTGAATAAACCCATGGCTCTTGAACTGTATGATCCTCTTGGCTTCTTCAATATTGAAATGAATTCTTGAGTAGCATCTGTAGGATGACAATTTGCATTAATTATGATCACATCTAAAGTTCTTGTCTTGCCCTAGTCACTAATTTAATTATTTCCAGTTTTTGTCCAACCTAAAACAGAAGGAAATGATAAAGCAGATTTAAAAAAAAAAAGCTTTCCACAGAAGTTTAGTTTGGATAAATGACATTGAAATGGCAATCTCTCTTCTCTCTCTCTCTCTCTCTCTCTCTCTTGCCTTTCCAATAAAATTAGGTACAAATATTTAAAGTAGATGATAGAACTGTTGCTGTGAAATGGAGAACAGAATCTTTTTACACTGTGCACCTGTGTGAATTCATTTTGTGTTCCTCTTCCGTCGTGCGGGATACTGAGAAGGGGGTGCGTGCATGCACATGGAGAGGTGCAGTGTCAGAACAGTAAAATGATATAATCAACCCCACCAACAGCTCCTAGCTCTGCAATTAGCATCATGATTCCCATGCCAGACACAGTCGCTTTACCATCGTGCTTCACCAATACTGATATTTCAAATGGTTTAAAATCTGGAGTGTTGTGCAAATCATGACGGATTTTCTCTTCAAAACATCAGGTGGCTGTTCACTGTGTGGTACAAGCATCTAAGAATCTTTTTCTATCCTAACACTGTGCTTTGTACAGAACCTAGCATAGAATTAGACACAGTACATATTACAAAAAAAATGTTTTTTTCCTCCAGGGTTATTGCTGGGGCTTGGTGCCTACACTACGAACCCACTGCTCCTGGAAGCTTTTTTTTCCCTTTTTGTTGCCCTTGTTTATTGTTGTTGTTTTTATTATTGTTGTTATTGTTGCTTTCATTGTTGTGGATAGGACAGAGAGAAATGGAGAGAGGAAGGGAAGACAGAGGGGGGAGAGAAAGACAGACAACTGTAGATCAGCTTCACTGCTTGTGAAGCGACCTCCCTGCAGGTGGGGAGCCGGGGCTCGAACTGGGATCCTTACACCGGTCCATGCCATTTGTGCCATGTGCACTTAACCTGCTGTGCTACCACCTGGCCCCCAAAGTAATTTTTTATCAGTGATTTACTGTTGATTTGCAAAATTCTAAAATTTCAGGGGTATAGTTTCATATATACATATATGTACCTGTGCACTCCATGGAGCCTGTCATCATCACCTTTCCTGTGATTCCACCCCTGCAAAAACACCATAAATTGCTTTGAATTTAAAAGAAATTCCATTTGCTTTAGTACTTTATAGTTCAGAGATGGATGAACCAGCTGGCCATTGTCTTCTATTTCTTGGCTTTTTTCACTTAGCACAATCACCTGCAGTTCTATTCACTGTGTCCTGGTACCGTCTTGTCTTTTTATTGCAGAGTAGTATTCCATGACTTAAATGTCTCACTACTTCTTGATCACACCATCTGTTGATTTCATATTTTGGAAGATGATTCCATATTCTGACTATGCAATACACATTTCTCAGTACATAGAGGAAGCTGCTTGACCCACTACAGCTGAAATGTTTGAAAGGCTTCTCTGGCAGAACACAGGGACATCCATTGTCCTCATTTTTGTAGTCACGTGGGCACATAGTAGGTGTCCAATGAATGGCGACTGAAAGAATAAATTTAGTTTGTATAAATATGCCAAAAAATGGTAATTTCATCTAGTTGTTTTTTCTCATTTGTGTCACTTTGTGCTTTGGTACTTCTCTTTGCAAAGAAGCATCTAGTACACAGAGGTACTGGAGAGATGAAAATTATATATATATATGCATATATATATATATATAGTGTGTGTGTGTGTGTGTGTGTGTGTGTGACACATGGGGAGTACTTAGTAAGTCCTGAGTAGTACTTAGTAAATCTAAGTGAAGAATCTTGCCATTTTTATAAGGGCTAAGTGTTTGCCTTTACTGAATTAGTCACTTACTTTATAATCTTAAAGAGGTAGAGTTGGCTTTCATTTTTAAACCAGAAAATAATAATAGATTTGCATTTCATGTAACTCTATGTGTTTGTGAGGATTTGTACTGGGATGCATTTTATTTGTTGAGTTTCTTCAATGATTATAAAATAAAGTATTTTACAATGGAAATAGCCCTTTTAACTCACCATTAACTCAGAAGCAGCTGTAGGCAATCTTTTTCCTATGTTCCTCAAAGGAAAAAAAAAAATCTCTGGACTCAAAAAGAAGCAAAAAGAAACCAAACTCTAAAGGATAATACTTCGGGAAGTTACAATGGAGTGAAAGTTGGTGTCACAATAGAGTTTTTTTCTTTTACAAACCTAACTACAGATTATACACGCATAAATGGCATCATGCATATCGTGGTACCAAACTTAAGCCACTCTGTAATTGTACGGGAAAACATACAGGAAACAAACAGAAAAGAACAGTGATGCTTTTAAAACTGAATAGCTGCTAAGAGAATATTGACAAAGGGTATTTGTCAGCAAAAAACAGAAGTGGAGCCTCCATCTATCTAACCCATCCCTCTATCCCTTTACAAGGTATTCATTTAAAAGGAATTCACTATTCTCTCGTGCAGTTTACTTGTCAGAAGGTACAATTACAGTTATTTTGCAGAGTCAATTTTCTGTTACATAATCACATAGACTTGTGCCTAATGCAACAGAAAATTGGCTGGATGGAATAACTTTCAGGTGTGGGTTTGACTCTGGGGGTTTTCCTTTTTGGTCACAAGCTTTTATTTTTGTTCAAATCTCTCCCAGAAGTCTTAGTTACAACAGGCCTCTGGAAGGCCATTGTATGCGGCTGTTAATAGAGTAGAATATCAGAGGGAGACACAAAAGGTGTGAATTCCAGCTTCAAGCTTACCTGGCCATTTATTTGTGAAAATAGCTCCTTGGCCAACATGACTTCTTGATGAGGCAAAGCTGAATTCACTGCTTACTGCAGAGACAGAGAGAGAGAGAGAGAGAGAGAGAGAGAGAGAGAGAGAAGGAGAAGAAAAAGAGGAGGAGGAGGAGAAGAAGTAGGATAAGAGTGAGGAGAAAGAGAAGAAGGAGGAGGAGGGAGCAGGGAGAAGGGAGAAGGGAGGAGGGGAAGGAGAAGGAACAGGAAAGGAGGAGATAAATTGAGGATGAGGGGAAGAGAAGAGAGACACCTGCAGCCCTGCTCCATTGCTTGTGAACCTTTCCCTGAAATAATTTTTCTAAGAGAAAGTGAAAAATTGGTTGTTGAACACTTGTGACCCATTAAAATAGGGAGAAAGAGATAAAGTCTAACAGAATTGTCGTGTGCTTTACATTGGTTTGTTCTAGCCCTCCCCCGCCAAGAGAATTGGATCAGTCCTGTTAATTTCCCCGGGCCCGCTTGGCCCCGCCCCTAGGAAACCCGCCTGAGTTCGAGAGTAAGGGAGGGAGTTCCTGAGTTCGAGAGTTTCAGGGTTACAGAGTAAGAGAGAGTTCCAGTGTGCCAGAGTTTCAGGGGGTTCCCGAGTACGAGAGTTCCAGAGTTGGAGAGTTCCTGAGTTCAAGAGTTTCAGGGTTACAGAGTAAGAGAGAGTTCCACAGTGGAAGAGTTTCAGAGGGTTCCCGAGTACGAGAGTTCCAGAGTAAGGGAGAGAGTTCCTGAGTTCGAGAGTTTCAGGGTTACAGAGTAAGAGAGAGTTCCACAGTGGGAGAGTTTCAGAGGGTTCCCCAGTACGAGAGTTCCAGAGTTGGAGAGTTCCTGAGTTCGAGAGTAAGAGAGAGAGTGCTTGCGCCGCCGCAAAGAGACAGCAGAGTTTGGTGATTAGTTTGTCTTAGTTTATGAATCGTTGTTTGTGAATAAAGAAATACAGCTTCCCTGCCCAGCCGTTGTCTCCGCGTCTCTGTTACCCGCCGTGAAGCTAGACCGGCCGGCAAGAGCCTCCGAAAATTTAACAACAGGAGAGGAGAGGAGAGGAGAGGAGAGGAGAGGAGAGGAGAGGAGAGGAGAGGAGAGGAGAGGAGAGGAGAGGAGAGGAGAGGAGAGGAGAGGAGAGGAGAGGAGAGGACTCAAAGAGCTGTGGGAGGATGTTGGTACTATAAGATCAAGATTGGCTCTCACTGAGACTTTGACCTTTGGTTTAAAGGTGGGTTTTTCAAAGTAGAGGATTGGTTACAAGTAGCCAAGGATCACGATTTAGGATTGTGAAAAGAGGAGAGGTTTCAGATCTAGGCTTCAAACGATTCTGGGCACAATCTAGAAATACTGCCTGTCGAACAGGTAATGAGTCTTATTGGTAAATTCCTGTACCAAACAAGTGGAGCGTTTGGGACTTCATAAAAGGTAAAGCAATGCTCTTTCTGTATTATTATACACTTCTTAAAAATAGGCACCACACATTTTTAGTGGTCTATGTTACAGACACAAACACATGCTATGAACTCAGACAGGAGCTGTGGATCAGAACAGGTCCCCTTCAGCCTCACCCCCACAGCTCTGTTCACTGACAGAGAGGAAAGCTACCGTGCAGAAGACAGTCGCCATGTTTCCAAGGACACAGTGGAACTGCATCTGCCTGACATTTAAATAGTTTAGTCAGAGTCAATCTACAATCGAAATCAGTTCAGATGCCTCTAAAGGGGAGACAATGCCAAAGCCTTCTAACCATATGGCTTTGGAAAGCAAGTCTTCAGGCTTCTTTTCTGAAGTCTACAGAAGCAGTTGGGAATTTCAAGGGGGCTGGGGGAGGGCACGACTTGAAGGAGGCTTCTCCTACTTCAGAAACAGTCCTCCATAGGGATCAAGAGTGACACTGAGTGAAACTACCTGCGAAAGGTTCCCTGATGTTACCTGTTGTCCTTGCAAGTCATATTCTTGACTTAGCTGTTGTGTGAAGAGGATGGGCCTGTCCTTATCAGAAGCCCTCCCGGGAGAAAAGGACTGTTAAGTTCAAAGCACCTTGGAACTATCTTGTTCATTCCTACCTCTTCATTTCCTCCCCTCCTCCTCTTCCTCCTCTTCTTCTTTTTGGCTACTTTAATTTTTTTTTAATTTGTTATTTAATATGGACTTACAAAACTATAAGATAACGGGTATAATTCCACAACGTTCCCACCACCAGAGTTCTGTGTTACCATTATCTCCATTGGAAACTTTAGTCATTCTCCCAAGGTCACAGATACGGATTGACTATTATTTCTATATCTATATTTATTTATCTTTGCCCTTATTTTTCCCCTAGAGCCCTGCCTTCTCGTTTTTTCTAAATGCTGCCTACTACTTCTGAGTACCTCCATCCTTCCCCCCACCCCTTTTCTCTATGGGTCCTGATAGAACTGGAGTTCAGAGCCCTATCTGCTAACATTTACCCCTCTGGGAGTCTGGGACAAAATTCTTTATGGGGAGCAGAAGGTAGAAGGTCTGGCTTCTATAATTGCATCTCTGCTGAACATGGGCGTTGGCAGGTTGATCCATCTCTCCAGCCAGTTTCTATCTTTCCCTAGTGGTTCATTTCTTATACTTTCTCTTTCTCTCCCTGCCCCCAACCCAGCCCCTTGATATTATTCAACTTTGAATAGCCTGCCTTCTGGTGTTGTCCAAACAAAGCATTCTTTGTGTCAGCTGTCAAGTACTTACATTCTACTTTGTTTGTTGGACAAATTTGAAGAGGCTGTTTGAAAGAGTTTTCGTTCTTCCCATTATTTCACGGCAGCGATGAAGACGCCAAGCGGACTGCACATGAGCTCTTTCGGGAAGAAACCCACCATACGTAGTAGTCTTCACCATAATGGAATCATCAGAGCTGGACATCACTTTGGTTTTCATCCTGTTCAACCATTTTAGAGCAATTTCATTGTTTCCTGGGCCTGGTAACCAGTCCTCTCATGCCAGGTCTCTAAGGGGCCTGAGATAGAATCTTACAAAACCATCATCTAGTTCTCCTTATCTGTATTCTATCATCTCTTACTATGGAACTGCTCTTAATGTGGTTTGTACTGCCTTTATCATACCTATGAACAAAGTTAATAAGACTTAGAACACTTAAAATACCTGGAAGATTTTTCAGATTATTCTTACAAAATTGTGTTAGCATGCCTGGTGGGGTGGGTTTGACTCTCCCAAAGGATATTGCAATCATGCTGTTTCAAAGCAGGATTAATCCTTCATGTTTTCTTACTAATTGGTTTGTCTTGTGATCAATTTTGTTGCTTCTTCTCTACATAAACTTGTAAAATCTAAGATGATCACAGCTGTTCTCTGTGTGCTTTCTGTGTTAAGCCTTTCCAGCAGCCCTTGGAGTTGAAAAATCAGCCTGTTTTCTGCTAGGTAACCAATTTTCATTATCTTGGGAAAATAATAATTATTTTAATTGTACTATTCCTCTGATGGAAACACCAATCAGTGCTTCTGGACAGAGCCTGACCTTCTTGGCTGCAGACTGAAATAGCCTTGTTATTACAGGGAAGAGCAGAACCAGGACCATCATTTTGACTCAATCTAAAAGGCAGAAAAATGTCTTACAAATTATTGTTATAGAATTGCAGAAGATTGTACTGTCTGGTGACTAGTTTCCAGGAAATGAAGACCTACAATTGTCTCTGAAGGCTTATGTGTTAGCTTTTGTTGAACACCAGGGAACCTTTTGGAAGGGGATTGGACCAGGACCCCCTCATTATGGACAAACTGCCTTTTCTTATCTGCCACTAGGTTAGCATTCAAAGGAGCAGATGAAGAGGCTGGTTCAGCTGAGGAAAATTATTTAATGAACTCTGCTGTCACCAGAGGTGTGTTATGAATTCAACGCAGGCAATAAACTGTGAGCTGAGTGTATGAGGGATGAGGTACCCTTGTTCTTCCAACTAATTGTCTAATAACAAAATTAATATCGTATGGGGATTTTTATTACCTTGAAAAATCAAAGGACAGAGCTTGCTATTTCTCTGGAATCTAATGAGAAATTCTGTTCCTTTTCTCCAATACCCTCCACAATTTTCACATATCAAAAATAAGTCTTTCTTTAAAAAAAAAATCTGGAACAAATCTGTCTCAAATATTTTGATCTCTCTCCCAAATGAAGAAGCTCTTTGTGTGTGATTTCCGGTGGGGTAGTAATATTCCAACCAAGTGGAAATCTCTCTATTATTTAAGAAGAGGTTTCACACTACTTTCTGAAATTGGGACTCAGCATCCTGCTGCCTATCCAAATATTGCCAACACCTAGATAAGGAGACAAAGCCAAGTTTATTGCCCTGGTAAGAGGATCCCTACTCCACGGAGCACTGACGGCTTCTTGGAGAATAAAGGACAAGCTTGGATTTTATTAAGAGTCTACAAGTGGTCTTCCAGGAAGGAATAACTTTTCTTCTTCTTTCCTGGGTTAAGTACTGAAGATCTGCAAAGGAAAGTGGAGCATATTAAACTACAGCACAGACCAGTGAGAGAAATGACAGATTTTAAAAAAATTATTATTCACATATGTTTGGGGGAGTTGCAGAAAACTGTGACTCAGAAAATTGCTGAGAATCTGGAGCTCATGGACAAACCATCATAGCAGAGAATGAAGAACAATACGGAAGAGATTTATGAGAAAACACACGCTTGAGGGATGTTGTTTAGGTTCTTAAGACTATCAGTGGGAAATCAATAACTCTGTGACTGTTTACTTAAGTGATGTCTTATTCCAGGGCTGGTTTCTTATCTCTGGTGATAAAAGTCAATCTTCCCTGGTTGTAGAGCTCCCAGGGAAAAGATATATGGCAGTTGCATGATTAATTTGGGAAGCTTTAAGACAAGTAAGGAGAGTTTTAGGCTGGGGAGGAAGCTTTAAAAAAAGAAAATTATTTTTATAAATTAATGTTAGTATGCCTGGTGGGATTGGTTTGACTCTCCCAAAGGATATTGCAAAGAATGTATTTCTTTATAGTGGCATATCCTGAATCCCTTCAGATTTAAAGATTTTTTTTTTCTATGAAATGGTCATAGAGGAGATGCATTGTTAGCTCTGAGCAAAGACCATAAACAAAGAGTCAAGGAAGCAGCTCAATATTTTAGAGCACAAAACTCACATGCCTGAGGACTCAGGTTGTATTCCCCAGTGCTGTCATAAACCTGGTCAGAACAGTGCTCATTTCTCTTTTTCATATAAATAAACTAGGCATTTTATGCTTAAAGATCATAATGTTGTGGCTTAGATGGTTCAGGTGTGGGGAAAAGACAACTAGAGAAATGGTAGGAAAGGGATTCAAACCAGAGGCCAGATAGTGGTGCACCTAGTTAAGTGCACATAGTAAGAAACACAAGGACCAGCACAAGGATCCCGGTTCGAGCCCCCGGCTCCCCACCTGCAGGGGAGTCACTTCACAAGTGATGAAGCAAGTCTGCAGGTGTCTATCTTTCTCTCCTCTGTCTTTCCCTTCTCTCTCCATTTCTCTCTGTCCTGTCCAATAATGAAAAAAAGTGGCCACCCGGAGCAGTGGATTTGTAGTGCTGGCACTAAACCCCAGTGATAACCCTGGAGGTAAAAAAAAAAAAAAGGATTCAAACCATAGGAAGACTACACTTCCATTGAGAAGTGATAGGCCCTGTGCATTGCTTTCCTAGTAAAGAGTCATTTGTCTGGGACTGAGTTTTCTAGACTAGATCCTGATAGTTGCTAAGAATGCAGGATGTCCAAGCAGGAAGCTTCAAGGGAAGTGGCTTCTGTTCTCACCCATCAGAGTACTGCATCCTTACCCTTTATCTCTGGGAGCTTTGGGCGTCATTCAGTATTCACTGTTGCTGGTGGTTGTCTCTTTCACACTTTCTGACAGTTTTTACTTTACTCCTTAATTCTGACTCTGAAACATTTGAACATCCGAGTCCTCTGATAACTTATACACAAAGCCTTAGTTGCATTATTGAACCCCCAACACACAAACTATATTTTTAAAAAAGTCGGGGGGCCGTGTGATGGCGCACCTCATTGAGCACGTGTGTTACAATGCACGGGGACCTGGGTTTGAGCCCCCAGTGCCCACCTGCAGGGGGAAATCTTTACGAGTGGTAAAGCAGGGCTGCAGGGGTCTCTCTGTCTCTCTCCCTCTCTATCTCCACCCTCCCTCTTGATTTCTGGCTGTCTCTATCCAATAAATAAAGATAATAATAAAAACAATTGAAAAAATTTAAAAAAATTTTAGAGAAATCGAACACATTCAGTGATTTTGATCATAGGTAAGGACTGATACTGATGTTCAACGCTTCAAGCTGTATAAATTACCTACTACAAGAGGTAAAATAAGTCAGACATGAGGTTTCCTTCTCTGAGGCACACCTGTGTCCCCTTCCAAAGTCCCGGCACTGGGACATGCCTGCAGACCAGACCAGACTCTTTTTTTTTTCAGCACAGTCCCCAGTGACCCTCCAACACAGCCCTGCTTGCCCCAAACCTTCTCTCCCTGAGAAGGGAGTAAAGAGGTCCCAGCCCCTTCTATGTGAGCTACAGAGCAGGTCAACCTCTGGTCAAGCTCCCAGACGCACTGATGTTTAGAGGACCAGACTGCTTGGGCAACGAGTGAAGCTGTCAAGGGGACTCAGAGACCCCCTCAGTGGAATCCAGACTCTGCCACCTTTAGTTAGATCTCCCTGGCTTGTCACATAGTAGGTTTCCCAGAAATATTTTCATAATTTCCACTTCACATACTGTGAAAGCCCTAGAGCCCTCCCCCTTTGCTAGTTTATGAAACTGCCAGCCTTATCAACATTCCATCAAGAAAGCTTTAATGAGGGCCAGTTCTTTGGGAAGAATAAAGACAACCAAATGGGCTCTGACGGACTCACAGGACTCAAGCCAAATGCAGAAGAAAGGGAGCTGGAGTGGGGCACATGCACCCTTCTCTCTCTTCTCGCTCCTCCAGCTCTGAGTTTGGTCTGCACGACCCTTTCTCTTCTCAAGGTCTCTCAGTGCAAAGCCAGATGGAAGCCTACTCTTCTCAGCTTTATTTTGCCTCCTTCAAAAGTAGAATTAGCTTGCCCCTCCCACTGTCACTCAGGATTTGTCTGGGGCTAACGGCTAATAAATTAGCAGATTATTTTTTCCAAGGAAACGCCGTCATGTTTGATCGGAAAGCAACTGCCCATCTCCTCTCCTGTATGTCTCCTTTGCCATCACACAATACTTCTCGCTCCAGATGCGAGGAGAGACAACAGGCAATTCTGAGACGTCTACTGGGTGTGCTACAGTTTGACTTGATCCTGACGCCACTGGCCTGGAGATAGCTTCCAGTCCCATCCCATCCTACAGGTGAAGCCGGGGCAGAGTTCCAAGAGGCTGTTCCCCACGGAAGCTGCCAGTCCTAAGCAAGAATGTGCGGTTCTGCTTACAACTTCCCTCCGGCCTCATTACAAGTGGGGTGTGTGTGTGTGTGTGTGTGGGGGGGGGGGTTGCAAGCCCCTTGTCAAGTTCGATTAATTTGTGACAGCAGCTCACAGACTCCAAATCACCTACCTTCAATGGCTAGTTAATTGGAGAAGATGAGAAAGAACAGAGGGTCTGGGTGGCGGCGCACCTGGTTAAGCGCTCACATTTACAGTCAAGGACCTGAGTTCGAGCCCCTGGCCCCCCCACTTGCAGGGAGAAAGCTTCCTAAGTGGCTCAGGTGTCTGTCTGTCTCTCTTTCTCTTAATCTCACTTTCTCTCAATTTTTCTCTGTCACTATCCATAATCAATAAAGATCTTTTTAAAAAAGATTAAAAGATGAAAAACACACACAGACAGTAAAAGCACCAGCTTCATGAGGTTCCTGAGGGCAGAACCTTCATCTTCATGGAGCTGAAGTGTGTCACCCACCCCCAGCACATGTGTGCACCCACCAGCTGGAAGTCCTCCAGAGTTCATGCTCCTAGGGTCTTCTGAAAGTTTCCTCTGTCAGGGAGGAGAGATCAGTCATTGACTCCATTTCCAGACCTGCTTCTCTCTCTGGAGCATGGCTGGAGGGAATAAATATTCCAGCTTGTGTGACCATGGACTGTGACGGGAACTCACAGGCTCCTGGGCTGAATATGAACAGCCTTGGGCCCTGCAGGGGTCAGATGGCTGGGGCAAACAGTTCATTGTCTTTATATATTCTCTTTAGTTTGGGAGGCACCTCTCTACTCTCACCCAGCTTACTAGATCCATTGTCAATTTTGACTACATCTTCCCAGACAATATATATATATTTTTTTCTCCAGGGTTATTGCTGGGCTCGGTACCTGCACCATGAATCTACCACTCCCGGAGGCCATTTTTCCCCTTTTTGTTGCCCTTGGTGTTGTAGCCTCGTTGTGGTTATTATTATTGCCATTGTTAATGTTATTCATTGTTGGATAGGTCAGAGAGAAATGGAGAGAAGAGGAGAAGACAGAGAGGGGGAGAGAAAGACAGACACCTGCAGACCTGCTTCACCGCCTGTGAAGTGACTCCCCTGCAGGTGGGGAGCCGGGGGCTCGAACCGGGATCCTTATGCCGGTCCTTGCGCTTTGTGCCACATGCGCTTAACCCACTGCGCCACCGCCCGACACCCCCAGACAATATTTCTAATCTACCTCCATGTTAATTGTCAAAATCAAGCTTCTTTCCACCCTAAAGATTCCTATTCTTATGTGCCTTTTGATTCCTGTTTATTACACATTCTGTCCTGCTTTATATCTTACAGCCTTTCAGCCATCAAATTGCAGATGTTACTGACACAAACCTGCCTTCCCTGTGCAGACAGCCTCCCCAGTATGTCCTGGAACCTCCCCTCCCCAGAGCCCTGCCCCACTAGGGAAAGAGTGAGGTGGGCTGGGAGTATGGATCCACCTGCCAACGTCCATGTTCAGTGGGGAAGCAATTACAGAAGCCAGACCTTCCACCTTCTGCTCCCCCTAGACAACTTTGGTTCATACTCACAGAGGGGAAGAAATGTTAGGTGAAGATGGCCAGAGGGCTCTGGACCCCAATTCCATTAAGAACCAGGAGAGAAGAGGAAAGAAAAGAAGGACATTTAGAAGTAGCTGATTATGGGCCCCAGATCACATCAAATCGATGGGGTTTACAGTCAACAATATTTATATCCCTTTCCCATATTAGGGAGCTACTCTCTTCCCTGATCCAGCTTTCTGGTCCTTTCCCAGCCATAACATCATCTCCCCAGACAATAATTAGGACTCACCTGTATATCAGATTTTCAGATTTCAGGCTCAGGCAAAAACAAAACAAAACAAAGCACTAGTATAGCCACAGGCCCTTTGAAATATAACTACTAGCTATCTACATAATAGAGGACCCCCAACACTTCATCTGCACTATTCCAGCCTTTAGGTCCATGACTGTTGAACAATTTGTTTGGCTTTGTATATTAACTCTCTTTTCAGCCACCAGGTTCCAGATGCCAGCAGGATGCGACCAGACTTCCCTGGACAGACGACCCCACCAGTGTGTCCCGGAGCCCCGCTTCCCCAGAGCCCTGCCCCACTAGGGAAAGCGAGAAGCAGGCTGGGAGTATGGATCCACCTGTCAACACCCATGTTCAGCGGGGAAGCAATTACAGAAGCCAGACCTTCCACCTTCTGCATCCCACAATGACCCTGGGTCCATACTCCCAGAGGGATAAAGAATAGGAAAGCTATCAGGGGAGGGGATGGGATACGGAGTTTTGGTGGTGGGAACTGTGTGGAGTTGTACCCCTCTTATCCTATGGTTTAGTCAATGTTTCCTTTTTATAAATAAAAAATTTAAAAAAAGAGAAAGAAAGATGGGAAGCCAGCTCTGGCTTTGTCTGTTTGACTTTTTTCCCCCTTTTCTTGACCTTGTTTTTAAAATTATTATTGTTGTAGCTGTTGCTGTTGATGATGTCATTGTTAGATAGGACAGACAGAAAGAAAGAGAGGAGAGAAAGACAGAGAGGGGGATAGAAAGATAGACACCTGCAGACTTGCTTCACTGCCTGTGAAGCGACTCCCCTGCAGGTGGGGAGCTGGGGGCTCAAACCAGGATCCTTACGATGGTCCTTGCACTTTGCACCACATGTGGTGAACCTGCTGCGCCACCGCTGGACTGTTTGACTCTTAACACCCACCCAGATTCAAAGACAGCCAAAACTCTGGGTGCTTTTGGCATTGTGTGGACAAAATACTCATTTCTAAATTAAACATCTCACATCTTGATTTGGATGTTTGACAGCCTGTATTTATTTATTTATGTATGCCCTACCTACCTCCCCAAAGGGTTTGAGATGGCAACATCATAAAGACAGCCTCGGGTTATAATTTTCTCAGGAATACCTCCAGCACACTGCCTGACAAAGAGAGTGCTTCCAGGGGAGGAGCCGTGGGCTGATGTGAACCTGACCCCACTGATTTAAGTAGGAAATGGAAATATTAGGCAGGAAAGCAAATTTGCAACTGGATCTTAAAAGTTTCTGCATGAAAAGAACCATTAAACCCAACAAGAACACCCTGGCAGTAAAGCTGATTCACAAATCTCACTTGCATTCATTATTCAAGTGTTTGACACCATCAGTTTCAGAAGCAAACTCCCTGTGACTGAGGGACAAAAGTCCAGTTGGTCTACAAATGGGAATGACAAGAACACATATTGGGTCACTTCAGAAGGAAGGTTTTACTGGAGCCTGGTGGTTTTGTGCCTTGTAAACTTGGGGATAACACCTTTACCCATCTATGTGACAGGCTCCTAGTTTAACATCCTTAAGTATCAGGATGCAAACACAAGGGCAGATATGCATTGCTAATCAATATCTTTCCCGAATAGCCATGTGACAGGTCCAACAGAAGAGACGTCAGAGGATTCAAGAAATACATACTGTGGTCAAGGAGGTGGCTCAGTGGATAAAGCACTGGACTCTCAAGCATAAGGTCCTGAGTTTGATCCTCGGCAAAGATGCAGAGTGATGTCTGATTCTCTCTCCTCTTATTCCTCTCATTAATCTTTTTTTTTTTTTTACTCCAGTGTTATCTCTGGGGTTCGGTGCCTGCATTACAAATCCACTGCTCCTGGAAACCTTGTCTTTTTTTTTTCTTTTTTGTTGTTGTTGTTATTGTTGTCATTATTGTGTTGTTATTCTTAGGTAGGACAGAGAGAAATCAAGAGAGGAGGGGAAAACATAGAGGGGTAGAGAAAAATAGACACCTGCAGACCTTCTTCACTGTTTGTGAAGTGACTCCCCTGCAGGTGAGGAGCCGGGGCCCAACCTGAATAAAACATAATTTAAAAATAAATGCCGGGGGAGACAGCATAATGGTTATGCAAACAGACTCTCATGCCTGAGGCTCCCAAGTCCCAGGTTCAATCCCCCGCACCACCATAAGCCAGAGCTGAGCAGTGCTCTGGTGTTTCTCTCTCTGGTGTATTTCTCTCTCTCTTCAACTCTCTCAAAAATAAAATAAATTTAAAAATTTTAAATAAAAATAAATAAAAAATAAATAAAATAAAGAAATAAGTAAATGCATATGTATAGGGCACAGTGAACAAAGCACTGTACTCTCAAGCAAGAGGTCCCAAGTTTGACCCCTAACAGTCCATGTACAAAGTGACACTCTGGTCCCTCCCACACAGCCCCTAAATAAGTAAAGCTTTTGAAATAAAATATATATATATAACAAAAAGAAATACCTATCAATATATTGGTGTCTGTGGAAAACAAGATGGGGTCTATATGCTGGCTTACTAAAACAAGGACAGAACCCTTTGATGTACTCCTCCTCCAAGGTATTGAAGTGAGAGCATCCCCTGTGCTTGGCTCAGGTGCTGTGCGTCTCACCCCATGGGGAGTGTTCAGTGACTGTGAGCTGGACCAGCTCTAGCTTGATTGCGTCAAGACCATGAGCCTCTGAGTCTCAGCCTGACCTCTCCATCCCAGGCCAGCTGCGTGCCCAGTACAGTGAGGTTTAGATGACAATGACTGTCAGTCTCACAGCTCCTTGAGTTCAGCCTCTTCTGGGCTTTCAAACTTCACTGTCATCACTAGACCATCTTTTGATTGATTTTATGAAACTGCTTCCAAACTGAACTGGGTCCAAATCCTCCTGTCACTGCGTTAACACCTGGGTATTAGGGTAGTCAGTCATTCAACACAACTCTTTCAATGGCGAGGAAGTTTCCCATCCTACATCAGTAAGATCCCTTCATTGGCACTGGTGAAGGAGGAGTTCTTGCCTTGGCAACATGGGAATGGTCATCACCTGGCCCTGACCCTGGAGGGTGAGATCAACGGGAGAGGAGGACACAGGCCAGCTTGCCCCTTGGGAAGACACAGGAAGCTGCACTTGCAAAGTGACCCATAAAGACCAGGTGGTGGGACACCCAGTTAAACACACCTAGTACTAAGTGCAAGGACCTGCGGCAAGGATCTGGGTTTGAGCCCCCAGGTCCCCACCTGCAGCGGGGAAGCTTCATAAGTGGTGAAGCAGGTCTACAGGTGTCTCTCTCCCTCTCTACAGCTCCTCCTCCCCTCTCAGTTTCTCTCTGTCTCATCCAATCAAAAAAAAAAAAAAGAGGAAAAAAATGGCCTCCAAGAGCAGTGGATTTGTAGTGTTGGCACTGAGCTCCAGCGATAACCTTGGAGGCAAAAACAAACCAGCAAACCAACAAAAAGACACAATGACCAGCCAAGGGGGTTGGGTGATGGGCTTTTGGGACCAAGTAGGTGAGGTGCCTCTGTCTGGCACAGAACGCGGTTGACTTCTTTGAGTATTTCCCTAAGCCGCCAGGGAACTGACACTCACGCCTCAGGGGTAAGCCCAGTTTTGAGAGAGGAGCCTAACTGGAGGAACAGAGACAGAGAAAGAGGGAAAGAGGCTGTGGTGAGGCCATCAGTGTCCTCCTGGCCTCCTCATCAGCAGAGAACACAGAGCAATGGTGACCTTGCTTCTAGCACGGCACCACAGGAGTGAGAACATTATAGACTCTTTTCCCCTCACACCCAGTAGAAGACAACTGTAAGCTGTGTGAGGTGAGAATGGAGGCTCTTCCTTCAGAATGAATGAGGGGTGAAAGAGGGCCCGTGTCAGGGCCGCAAAACTGAATCCAAGAGATGAGAAGGTTGAACCCCCAGCATCTCACAGGGTGATGACCTTGGGCTTTGTTCTTCTCAGCAGATGCCATGCTGACAGCACAGTGGGTGTGCTGGCTGCCCCCTCTGAGAGATACAGGGTAGCAGGCAGTCAGGTCCGTCTCTCTTCTTTCTCCATCCCCTCCAAAAGGGCTGTAAGAGTAGGGCGAGAGAGCCCTTCCACTGGTGATGCTGAAGTGTGGGAGGAAGACAGACAGACAGACATTCATTTCCCCGACGTTTAAAAAGTCTGTCAGGCATTATCTCAACAAAGGACTGAGGAGAGAGCATGACTTTCAGAAATTTTAAACCTTATTCAGGAGTAGTGAGAACATTCACACGTTAGGTCAAGAGAGAAAATGAGAGAGAAAGAGAAAGAGAGGAACTTACTTATTCATATCTCACTAGGCAAGAGAGCAAGAGAAAGACAGAGAGAGAGAGAGAGCCTGAAAATCAGCTTACTCACATTGTGACGTAGGAAGAGAGAAAGAGAGAGGGCAGCCCAGGGGTTGAGCTTTTAACACCCAAGCACAGCCTTCACCTTTCAAGCCACACCCATCACCACTCCCATGTCCCGGGTGGCACCCCCAGGTCCCTCCTGTCCCTCAGCAGAGCTGAGGACAAGTACTACTGTTACTCTCATTTGCAAGAGCTATTCCAGGTGCATTGTGGGGAGGGATGTGTTTACCAGAATATCCGAGCAGAACTGGCAAGTTGGCAAGGTCTCTCTCTGCAGGGTCCACACCTTCTCTCAAACTAATCCAGAATTTATATTTCACGTATATATCTTTACCTCCTGAAAGAAACAGGTCTTCACTACTGAGAACATGCCTGTCTTGTTTTCAGTCCTTCTACCTCTCGCCCTGAGTGTGCCAGACCTGTGTGTGCAAGCAGAATAGAAACGAGAGCCAGGCAGTGGCTCGCTCAGCTAAGCACACAAAATACTAAGCTCAAGAGCCTGCAGCTCAAGGATCTTGGTTCAAACCCCAGCTCCCATCCCCAGGAGAGTCATTTCACAAGCAGCAAAGCAGGTCTGTGGGTTTCTACCTTTCTCTTGTTCCCTATCTCCCCTCCTCTCTCAATTTCTCTCTATCCTATCCAGTAAAATGGACAAGAATGGCCTCCAGGAGTGGTGGATTCAGAGTGTAGGCACTGAGCCCAGATAACCCTGCGAGGTAAATAAATAAATGTAAGCCAGAGACCAGGCATGAATAAGGATGAAGGAAGCATCAGGTGCCATTCCAATGAGCTGCTTTACATTATTGTAGATGCTAATTGACACTTGCTCCTTGCAAGGAATAAAGACTTTTTTTTTTAAGTGTTTGCCTTTTTCCATGGATTTTTTTTTTCCTTTAAAAATCCTGAAAAGACAATGCAAGGCCCCTGCTACACTGTGGGAATGTTGAGATCATCCTGTTTAAGTGTGGGCTATTTCCTTCCTGCCATTTTCTCCCTGTTTTAAAGAATGGTGGGCTTCTCTATTATTGTTGACGTGGTCTAAAGCTTTTGCCCTGAAGTCACATTTCTGTAACGTCCCAGCTGAAAGCTCCTAGTACCTACTATTCTCACAGCCCATATCCTGCCATTGATTTTTGTATACAGCTCCCCGGTGATCTCAATAGGACTCCCCCCCCCCCTTAGATCGATGACAGGATATAGCTAGTGACATTAAGCAGAGATAAAAGACCCTTGAGTTAACTGTCAACAGAACTAGAATTTAGATGTAAACTCACTTAACAAAAATAAGCTCTTAAAGGTTCATCAGAATGGAAAGCCATTCGGAAGGCCTTTTGCTCCCCTCTCTGAAGGTCAATGTAAATAAGACCCCTGTTCCCAGACCACTAGACTCTCCAAAGAAAATGGGTGTGCATATGACCGGTGTGCATCACGGGGGAAGAGAGGGCAGAAGAGCAGAACGTCTCAGACTCTGAGACATTGCAGAAACTATCTCAGCAGTGTGTGGAGAGAAGCTCAGGTCATGGAAATGAGAGCTTCTAATCTTAACTATGGGGTGGGGGCTGCTGGGAAAATAAAGCTTCCCTGGCACAGCAGGCAGCCTCCAAGGAGGGAGGCCCAGGGTGCAAGGCCCAACTCCCAGGGGAGCCTCAAGGAAGGTGGATCTTACTGTGGTGCTGTTGTGAGGTGGGGGGGAGCAGGGCCCCAGTTCCTTCCCCCTGGGTCCCTCGCAGGACTCTCTGAAGGAGCTGTAAGACTGACTCCGTGGTCAACACGCAGATCCCAAGATCTGTTATAGTTTTTGGGGTAGAGATCACATGGAAGTGAGGTTGAAGTGGAGAGAGAGCCCTAGGATAAAGGGCCCCCTGAGGGCCTGGAAAGGCCCAGAAGGCCTCTCTGTGTGAATATCCCCTCCTCTTAAACTCTATACATGGCACACCTGGCCAGCCTCCCATGGGCCAGATGAAGTCCCCAGGTGTGGTTACCTTCCCAGAACATTGCCCAGGGAGCCAGGCAGTGGTGGAGTGGACCCAGTTAAGTTTACAATTTGCCATGGCAAGGAACAGGGTTTGAGTCCCCCCTCCCCATCTGCAGGAGTGAAGCTTCACTAGCTGTGAAGCAGGTCTGCAGGTGCCTCTCTCTCTTTCTCTCTCCCTTCCTATCTCACCCTTCTCCCTCAATTTCTCTCTGTCCTATCCAATGAAATGGGGCCAGAAATGGCCTACGGGAGCAGTGGATTCGTAAGTGTTGGCACTGAGTCCCTACAATAACCCTAAAAGTGAGGAGAGAGAGAGAGAGAGAGAGAGAGAGAGAGAGAGAATTGAACATATGAATGTGTTTGGGGGGAAGTCAGCCTGTATCTAAGACTGTGGGAGAACTAGATTGGTTATCTATGGGGTGGGGAGGGGGACATAGGCCTTTGGTGATGGGAGTGGTGAAGGGAAAAAAAAAAAAAGACCATGCTATGAACCATTACTCAATTTAAAAAAAGGTGTGAAAAAGAGAAAGCTCCCCAGCCCCTACCTGACCTCCACCTGGCCCCCATTTTGCTAAAACTTCTTCCAGCAGTTTCTTTGGTCCAATCCATCACATCTTGCCATCCAAAGAATAATTACAAATTCTGCAGAACAATTGGTGAGGGTCTTGCTGTTTTTCAGTTGGAACAATTTAGGTTGTGGCCAGAGATTCAGCTGAAACCGTTCTCTAATGAGTCGGGGACCACACAAACCTGAGTTGAGTATATTTGAGATTGACATCAGTTGGAATCAACACACCTAATTAATAACCACTAAAATTTGGTATCAGTGGGCTTCACAAACCTGCCCTGTGTTTAACAAAGGAATTGAATGGGTAAATAAGGTCCAGCAAAGTTGCTTTGTTCCCTGGACTTCACAGCAGACTGGCAGGTTTAAAGGACTCTAACTGCCTGGTTTTGAGATTGCATTACATTTCTCCAGACAGAGAGACAGAGACAGAGGTCACAGCACTCAAGCTGTTACAGTACATTCCATGGCAGGGAGTTACCCACAGTCAAGGAACCAAGTGAGACTCCTGGAATGGGAGGAGAACACTGTTCTCACCAGATGGACGATGCAGGGAGTTTTCTCCAGGTTCCTGGGTCCAGAGCTTCTCTGCTCCGAGATCTTTATAGTCTGGCTGGACTAGAAGCCTGCGGAATTCACAACGCAGAACGCAGAAGTATCCTAAGGCTGCATGCGTGTAAGTGTACTTAAAGGAACAGAAGAGCCAGCCTTGATCAGGTGGCTGTTTTAATCTAGGTTAGCTGAGGATTTTCCAGCTGCAGCAAGAAGCTGTGATGTGTAGTTACTTGGGTCCTGGCCTGCTTTTGTTTCTAACGTGGGCCCTCTACTCTCTAAGCCAAGGCTTCCTCCAGGCAGCTGAGGTCTGGCCCCATCTGGGTCATAGCAAGTGCTTCCCCCACCCCCAAAGGTGAGCTGTCTTATTGACCCTGCCCATCAGCCTTTGAGCCTGTCAGGCCCACAGAGAGGACAACACAGAAAGCAAGCAGGTACAAGAACAGAAAGTCGTGTGTGTGTGTGTGTGTGTGTTTATCATTCTTTTTTCTTTTTCTTGGGTTCCCACCTGCAGGGTGAAAGCTTCATGAGTGGTGAAGCAGTACTGCAGATATCTCTCTGTCTCTCTCTCTTTCCCACATAAGAATATCCTTATCATTCTTTTTTGCCATCATTTAATTCAGTAGAACAAAGAGAAATTGAGAGATGAGGGGGAGATAGGGAGAAAGAAAGACACTTGCAGACCTGCTTCACTGCTTATGAAGTGGAATGCAAATCTTTATTCATGTGGATGCTCCAGAGTCGGGTGTGAGCACAGTGGGTTTAGGCCACGTGGAGCTAGCAAAATGACCACCTCCCACTATGCATGCCAGCCCTTCTCCAGGTCAGGACACAGAAGAGAAAAAGAGGGCAAAACCAGGAACAGCAGCAGGTTTTATAGGGTAAAAACGGAAGTGGCAAGTTGGGACGGAATTGGCTAGGGAAGAGGGTGGAGAAAAGAAAAAGGCATTCTGGGAACTTCCTTAGTTGCGGTTGCTATAGTTATAACTGGGGGAATTAGAAGTACCCTGAGGGGATAACGTGGTAGGGGATGTGTAAATAATACTTGCACTGAAATATAGTGGTTTGTGGGCCCTGCCAATGTTCAACCACATCTGCACAGTATCCCAACAGAACAGCCTTGTGGAGGTCAGCCTTCACTTCTCACCACTCACCAGCAGACTGGTGAGACCGGCTGTGATGTCCTCATCCAGGCTGGATTCCTGGGCTTCCCACCTTCCAAATGTTCTGCAAAAGCTCCTGACAGCAGAGCCAGCTGGGGAGAGGACTTCAGAAGACTCAGAGCCTTTTCATTCTGGAAGCCAGCCCGGGCTCTCTCTTCCTCTCTTTTATCAATGCAGAGACAGTCGTCCGCTGGCCTGTCAGACACATTCAGAGACACAGGGCAACCCACCCATTCGGGGAGCTACAGACATAGCCATCCATCCCTCCAACCTAACTGTTCATCTCCCCACCTTCCCCACTTCCCGGAATTATTTCTGTTGAGGACAGCGGTTACTCACTCTCCAAGTCACCCATCCCCCTAACCTCCTACCCCATCTCCCCTGGCTGAGCCTTCTCTCAGCTCGTAACGGGGTGACTTGAACCACCAAGCAAGTCAGAGAAGCCCCTGGACCTGCCTTGAGCACGCTCCTCTCTGCCTCGGTTTCCTCTCCAGGCCTGGTCTGTAACTACAGGCTGAGACTCTGTCAACACACACATCACAAGGGTGGTGCCCGTGCCACCTTCTGCGGACGTATTAACCTACGGTGGAAAAAAAGAAAAAGAAAAACCAGCCGATGACAGCAGAATCTTCTCTCCCACAGACCTCCTGGGGGTGGGGGCCAAAAGGCAGGCGATTTGAGGGCAGGGAGGAGGACACTGAGGCTGAGTGGTGAGAGAGGGGACTGGCATGAGAATGAACAGGGTCTAGCTTTCCACCAGCATACCTGAGCAGGTTACAGAGCCCACAGGCTCATTTGCACAGCAGAAAACAAGTTCAGAAGATTGACAGAAATATTCTGCTCAAAACAAAGGCAGGAGAGGACCCCAGCAGAAGTCTGGGTCACTCTTTGTCACGAAAGTAACTGAGCTCCCGGAGCCTGGTGGTGGCAGACCTAGTTGAGCACACGTGTTACAGTGTGTAAGGAGCTGGGTTCGAGCCCCCAGTCCCCACCTGCAGTGGGAAAGATTTGCAAGTGCTGAAGCAGGGCTGCAGTTGTCTTTCTGTCTCTCTATCCCTCTGTATCACCACCTTCCCTCTCCATTTCTAGCTGTCTTTATCCAATAAATAAAAATAATTTTTAAAAAATAACAAATAAATAACTGAGCTCTTCATCATAGAAGGGGTTCGGTGATGCCCTGTCAGGAGGACAGCCCTGCACCAGGGGAGGACACCACCCTGCAGGCCAGGCTCCCCGTCTGTGTGTCCCCCATACCTGTGGCACCCAGCTCCTGGGCCGTCCACACGGCAGGACCTGTCCAAGGCCCAGATGAGAACACAGCTTCCTGAAAGGAGGCCGGCATCCGAGTTCACTGCTGCTTGCTTGGCAGCCATCAGCAGGCCTGGCTCCCAGCAGCAATGCCACAGATCAAAAACCTTCCAGCCTTCTGCGTGACTTCTCTCTGGGGCATCCAGACTGCTTGTTCCCTGAGCCAGAGCTGGAGACAGGGGAGGCCCGGAGCCGCTCACTGTACTCAGCTCACAGGAGTGGGGATGCTGCTCACAGACCTGGCCCACAGGAGCGTCTGGGGATCGGCCTCCCTGCTGCCGCCCAGCTTAGAGAGCTAGAATCACCTTGAAGCCTTGCCTTTGCCTTACAACTTGCCTCTCTGGAAAAAAAAGAGAAAAAAAAAAGCTGCGTGCAACTGTGAACCCTGCACTTGACAGTGAGAACCTAAAACACAGGCAACTGATCAAAGACTCCTAGGGCAGGGCCAGATAGCTTAGTGGTCATGCAAAGAAACTCTCAAGTCTAAGGTTCAAAGTCTTAGGTTCAAGCCCCCACACCACCATGAGGCAGAGCTGATCAGGGCTCTGATTAAAAAAAAAAAAAATGAAGAAAGGGCAACTCACTATACAAGTGAGTTATTTTGTCAGCCCACTTAAGAGAGAAACAAGGAATGAGAAAAAAGAAAGAAGGAAAGGGGAGAAAAGAAAAAGAAAAAGGGGCAGGGGCAGGCCATCTATGGTAGGTTGAATTGAAAAAAAAAAAAAAAAGCAGGCAATCATCTCTTTCCTGCTTGTTCATTTCCGTCAGCACCACAGGCAGCAGTTTGAATTCAGAGTCTGTGTTCTTCTTCTTCTTCTAGCGTTCTTCCTCTAGCATTTGCCCTTCTTCCGTAGCCAGTCAACAGCTTCAGGTTGAGCCTGTGTTTATCCCACCCAAGACAGCGGAGAGCAGGAGGCCCGAGTCAGCAGGAAGGGACCAGATGGCTCATAGAAGCCCACCTCCCCGGCCTGGCGCTCTCAGTGCCCACCACCATGAACCACAGGAACAGAGCCAACCTGCACAGATAGGAAGTGGCCAGTCACGGACACCTGGGTGTGGGGAATAAGAGCTTTTGTGAACCCAGAAGCCCCTCGTCTCGGCACAGACCGACTTTCTGCCTTCCTTTCCTTCCCCAGGGGTGTTCTGACTTTGTAAGTTTTCTGCTACAACCCTTATTTTTCTACTCCTTAACTAAATAAATATTCTACCCTTGTTGAACTTGGAGTCAAGAGTTTTCTCTTTCCCCAAAGACCAAGCCCACTGTCTCCCTTTCATGGGATCACTTTCCTAAATAAATATTTACCCCTTGCCCAAAGCTGAGGTGTCCACTGAGTTTTTTTTCTCAGGATCATGCCCAAGTCCCCACAAACTAACCAGTTATACCCTGCTCTTTCTTTCTTTCTTTCTTTCTTTCTTTCTTTCTTTCTTTCTTCCTTTCTTTCTTTCTTTCTTTCTTTTTTCTTTCCTTCTTTCTTTCTTTCTTTTTTCTTTCCTTCTTTTTTTCTTTCCTTCTTTCTTTCTTTTTTGTTTGCTTGCTTGCTTGCTTGATTTCTTGCTTGCTTTCTCTGCCACCAAGATTGTCTCTGGTCCTCAGTGTCTGTGTGATGAATCCACAGTTCTCAGTAACTTTTTATTTTCATGTAGTAGAGAGTTGGAGGGTAAGTGTGAGATTGAGATGATAGAGATAGAGACAAAGAAAGGAAGGAAAGAGAGGGGGGAGAAAGAGAGAGATGTGGGGAGGAGAGGGAGAGGGAGAGGGAGAGGGAGAGGGAGAGAAGAAAGACTCTTGCTCTGCCTCACTGCTCTCCCAACAGAAGTCTGACTGTCTCACTTCCTGTCCCCCTCAAAATATACTTCTTGTTTTTCCATATCAAGGAGGAATGAGAGACCTCCTTTCTTTCTTCTCCCCTTCCCCCTCAATGTGCTTGGCTTTCACTCATGATACTTTTACTACCAAGTGAGTAGCTTTTTTTTTTCTTTATTGGGGGAAATTAATGGTTTACAGTCAACAGTAAAATACAGTAGTTTGTACATGCATAACATTTCCACATAACAATACAGCCCCCACTAGGTCCTCCTCTGCCATCCTGTTCCAGGACCTGAACCCTCCACCCCACCCCAGAGTCTTTGACTTTGGTGCAGTACAGCAACTCCAACCCAAATTCTACAGCTTAGTGTTTTCTTATTTTTCAGCATTATTATTGAGTTAATACTGAGAGGCAAGATTATGGGGTAAGATTATGGCATAAGAGGGGACAATTCACACAACTCCTACCACCAGCATGCTGTACCCCCTCCCCTCCACTGGACGCTTCCCCATTCTTTATCCCTCAGAGACACGATGTCCTCCTCGGCACTGAACACCCTCTGCAGTGACATCATATTTTTCACCTATCTCACAAATAGACATCTATCTCCCAAATTTAGCACATCTCCCTCTGCCTGAATGAAAACTCTGTGAGGGCAAGGACTCCACCCCATAGCTATTGTGACATACGAAACAGACACTTTAAGTGATGGAGGATGGATATATAATTGGATGGATGGGTGGATGGATGGATGGATGGATGGATGGATGGATGGATGGATTAATGGATGGATGGATGGATGGATTAATGGATGGATGGATGAATGGATTAATGGATGGATAGATGGATGGATGGATGGATGGATGGATTAATGGATGGATGGATGAATGGATGGATAGATGGATTAATGGATGGATAGATGGATGGATTAATGGATGGATGGATGGATTAATGGATGGATAGATGAATGGATTAATGGATGGATGGATAGATTAATGGATGGATAGATTAATGGATTAATGGATGGATGGATGGATTAATGGATGGATAGATTAATGGATTAATGGATGATAGATGAATGGATTAATGGATGGATAGATGAATGGATTAATGGATGGATAGATGGATGGAATGGATAGATAGATGAATGGTTTAATTGATGGATAGATTGATGGATTAATGGATGGATGGATGGATGGATGGATGGATGGATGGATGGATGGATGGGGGTGTGGGCGCTTGAACCTGAGACTTTGAACCTTAGACTTGAGAGTCTTTTTGCATAACCACTAAGCTATCTGGTCCTGCCCTAGGAGTCTTTGATCAGTTGCCTGTGTTTTAGGTTCTCACTGTCAAGTGCATGGTTCACTACTGCACGCAGCTTTTTTTTCCAAACAGAGAGGCAAGTTGTAAGGCAAAGGCAAGGCTTCAAGGTGATTCTAGCTCTCTAAGCTGGGCGGCAGCAGTGAGGCCGATTCCCAGACACTCCTGTGGGCCAGGTCTGCGAGCAGCATCCCCACTCCTGTGAGTTGAGCACAGTGAGCAGCTCTGGGCCTCCCCTGTCTCCAGCTCTAGCTCAGGGAACAAGCAGTCTGGATGCCCCAGAGAAGTCACCTGCCGTGTGGACGGCCCAGGAGCTGGGTGCCGCAGGAACTGGGAACACACTCTGATTTTCTAAATTTCTAATTTTGTTCTCTTGTCAGTCTTCCACACACACACACACACACACACACACACACACACACACACACACACACACACACACACACACATTGCTGGATTCAAGCCCCCCCTGCTCTACACATGCAGGGGAGATGCTTCATGAGTCGTGAAGCAGGTCTGCAGGTGTCTCTTTTTCTTCCTTTCTATTTCCTTTCTTCCCTCAAAATTTCTCCCTGTCCTACCCAATAAAAATAGATATGGATATCTAATCTTTGACAAAGATTTATTAAATGGGGAAAGCAGAGTTTCTTCAACAAATGGTGTTGGAAAAAATGGATTGAAACATGCAGAAGAATGAAACTGAACCACTATATTTCACCAAATACAAAAGTAAATTCCAAGTGGATCAAGAACTTGGATGTTAGACCAGAAACTTAGAGGAAAGTATTGGCAGAAATCTTTTCCGCATAAATTTTAAAGACATCTTCAGTGAAACGAATCCAATTACAAAGAAGACTAAGACAAGCATAAACCTATGGGACTACATCAAATTAAAAAGCTTCTGCACAGCTAAAGAAACTATTACCCAAACTAAGAGACGCCTCACAGAATGGGAGAAGATCTTTACATGCCATACATCAGACAAGAGTTTAATAACCAACATATATAAAGAGCTTGCCAAACTCAACAACAAGACAACAAATAAACCCATCCAAAAATGGGGGGAGGACATGGACAGAATATTCACCACAGAAGAGATCCAAAAGGCTGAGAAACACATGAAAAAATGCTCCAAGTCTCTGATTGTCAGAGAAATGCAAATAAAGACAACAATGAAATACCACTTCACTCCTGTGAGAATGTCATACATCAGAAAAGGTAACAGCAGCAAATGCTGGAGAGGGTGTGGGGGTCAAAGGAACCCTCCTGCACTGCTGGTGGGAATGTCAATTGGTCCAACCTCTGTGGAGAGCAGTCTGGAGAACTCTCAGAAGGCTAGAAATGGACCTATCCTATGACCCTGCAATTCCTCTCCTGGGGATATATCCTAAGGAACCCAACACACCCATCCAAAAAGATCTGTGTATACATATGTTCTCAGCAGCACAATTTGTAATAGCCAAACCTGGAAGCAACCCAGGTGTCCAACAACAGATGAGTGGCTGAGCAAGTTGTGGTTTAGATACACAATGGAATACTACTCAGCTATTAAAAATGGTGATTTTGCCATTTTCAGCTGATCTTGGATGGACCTTGAAAAATTCATGTTAAGTGAAATAAGTCAGAAACAGAAGGATGAATATGGGATGATCTCACTCTCAGGCAGCAGTTGAAAAACAAGATCAGAAGAGAAAACACAAGTAGAACCTGAACTGGAATTGGTGTATTGCACCAAAGTAAAAGACTCTGGGGTAGGTGGGTGGGGAAAATACAGGTCCAAGAAGGATGACAGAGGACCTAGTGGGGGTTGTATTGTTATGTGGAAAACTGGGGAATGTTATGCATGTACAAACTCTTGTATTTACTGTTGAATGTAAAACATTAATTCCCCAATAAAGAAATTTTAAAAAATAATAAAAAAATAAAAAATAGAAAAATAGAAATACAAAAGGAAAAATGGCCACTGGGAACAATGAAGCGTGTGTGTGTGTGTGTGCTGCACGCGCGCGTGCATGTGCGTGTGCATGTGTGTGTGTGTGTGTGTGTGTGTATGTGTGTGTGTGTTAGAAGAAAAGAGAGAATGCATGAGAAATCAGGGTTGTAGTTGCGCCCTTTGGGCTGCCCCTTGGGTCGGGGGGTGGCTGGTGGGCAGGATCCTTCTTCTTCTTCTTGGCAGTCTTGGAGCTTTGACCTTGACTGGCTGGAGGCTGCAGGAGGGCTGGGGACTGCAGGAGGGTGCCCCTTTCCTTCCCAGTCCTCACTACTGCAGGGGGGGAGTTGAGGACAGTTCTAAGAAGTCTGTTCAATTGCCAGAGACACCATGGTTTTGCACAAACCAGTTCAGAAAGGCAATAAGCCAGTGATGCCCAATATGAACGGCCCTTGGCAGACTCACAACTTGGCTGAGGGAGGCCAGCCAGGCCATAGGTCTCGAAAGTTCACCAAACTGGAAGCCCTCTGAATAGAAATGCACCTCATCTGGTCTAGTCTACAGGCCACTCGTCAAACATACATAGATATTTCCACATGAGATACTGGGAGTGCTTGCTTCATCAGATCTCCAAAGCAGTAACTGTCTAGGAAACTCAGAAGCAATTCCAGCATGCTTGTAGGAGACACATCTCTCAGGCCCCTTCCAAGTCTAATAACTGTCTAACTTTGAAGATTGATTTTAGGCCCAGGAAGATTCTAGATACACAGGTCTTTCCAGTTCATCGAAAGGAAAGACCAGAGGAGAATAATATTCTACATGATTTTGAAGGAAGTTAATCATGGGCTCAGCACACAGAATGAACATCCCAGCAAGTGTCCAGGGCAAGGGTCTAAGGGGAAACAGAGAGATCGGCCTCACCTGTTGATCCCATCAGTTTAAACAGGACCCAGGGGCATGGAGCCATCTCAAAGGCTAGTTGCTGGGTAGTGTAAGCCAGAAGTTGAGTCTGACTCGTAAGTGAGTCAGAAGAGGGTGCACATTCAAGGGCTCTGTGGTTGAGAAAGGTGATTGCACGCAGCAGCGTCCCTCTGCCCACCCACCCGTGGAAGAAGTGATCACACAGGAATATTGGAAAAGAATGCTTAGGTGCCTTTGATAAGTCTTTCCTGCTCCAGAGTCACAGGCAGTGAGACAGGATGAAAGGAATTCTATTCTTTTCCAACTATGGTTAATGGTGTTTTTTTTTTTCTTTTCTTTTCTTTTCTCCCTCCAAAGTTGGCTTCATTTTTTACATGGCCTGACTTTTCTTCTGTGTGGTAGGCTGTCACAGAAATCACTGAACAATTTACTCAGAAAAGCTGAGTCGAGTTGAAAAAAAGAAAAAAGTTTTGTGGTATTTTTTTTCCCCCTCTCTATTTCAAAAACAAAACAAAACAAAACAAAAAAAACCTCTATTAACTTGCGATAACTATCTTTCACATCTTGAGAGTTTCAGGAAAACATATAATTGGCAACTACAAAAAAAATGTGGTACATTCCCTTCTGTGTTGCTGCACAAGTCTGAATTCACTCTCCCCAGACCTCCCATGTGCAGAGACTTTCCTCAGCCCCCATGACTTTTTCAGATTATGAAACTTGTTCTGGGTACAAGTCCCTCAAGGACCCACACCCTCCCACTCCATGGAAGAGTCAGAACATCTGCTATCTGCTCTCTGGGAAAGTCTATTTAATTATTGCATGTTTTCCTTTCCAAAATGGTGCTTTTTTTTTCTTTTATTTTCTTTCTTCTCAGTCTTCAGGGCATGGACAGAATAAAATAATGCCTTCCCTCCCATGTTTAAATCAGATAAAAGTGTCTACATCAACAAAAAACAGCAAGGAATACTATGGTGTTATGTTTTTTTTTCTGTTTTTTTTTCCTCCAGGGTTATTGCTGGGCTTGGTGCCTGCACCATGAATCCACCGCTCCTGGAAGCCATTTTTTCCCTCTTTTGTTGCCCTTGTTGTTGTAGCCTCGTTGTGGTTATTATTATTACTATTCTTGATGTTATTTGTTGTTGGATAGGACAGAGAGAAATGGAGAGGGGAGGGGAAGACAGAGAGGGGAGAGAAAGACAGACACCTGCAGACCTGCTTCACCGCCCGTGAAGCGACTCCCCTGCAGGTGGGGAGCCGGGGGCTTGAACCGGGATCCTTATGCTGGTCCTTGTGATTTGCGCCATGTGCGCTTAACCTACTGCGCCACTGCCTGACCCCCGGCCCCCCCCCCCGACGTTATGTTTTCTATATTTGTGTCTTGAGACATGAGAGTCTGGATGAGACACCACTTCCCTCAACATCCTTGAAATTAATTCACTTCAGGAGACTTTCAGAAAAAAGACTTTGCTGAATATGGGACCAGGGGGAAGGAAGGAAAAGCTGTGAAAGCTTATAGACCTGAGATGCACAGTGAGGAGTGAGTGCTTTGGGGTGGTGGTAGGTAGGTATTTTCTGAGAGAAAGAGAAGTAAACAAAACACGTGAGTCTCCTTCCATCAAGAAAATAAAATGACAGAGCAGAGGGTAGATAGCACACTGCAAACAGACTCACATGCCTCAGGCTCCAAAGTTCAGTCCCTCCACAACACTGTAAGTCAGGGTTGAGCAGTGCTCTGGGGAAAGAAAGAAAGGGAAAAAAAAGTAAGAATATAAAATAAAAGGATGCATTTTACTTCATGGTATAAGTAACCGAAAAGTCAGAATCAGGGGTTTCACTGGAGTTCATCTTTAAAACAGTATCTTAAGAGGATCTAGATTCATTAGCATTTAAACACCAAGAGGTAATATTTCCAGTCTTTGTACTTATTTATTTACTTTTATCACCAGCGCCAATATGCCCCAGAGAGAGAGAGAGAGAAAGAAAGACTTGGGAGGGGTGTTGTAAGGTTACCACACCCCTGCAGTTTCCTTTAATTTCCTGGGGCCCAGACTCTGGCCTGGGTTATGTGCACAGCCAAGGGAGCACACAACTCAGCGGAAATATTTTCCCAGTTCTGTCAGTGTTATTTCTGTGGTTTTTTTTTTTTTTTTTTTTTTTTTTAGTGTCTTACGTTTTGTTTCTCCAGAAAACAACAACAACAACAAAAAGTTTGTTTTTGTTTCTTCACGGGTATGAAAGGCTAAGAGATTCAGAGCTGTTCTCCACTGTCAACTCAGTGTATACTCTTCAAAGCAGCTCCTAAGCCCAACAAACGCCCTGAGTTCCAGAAAAGGACAATTGTAGAGTAGACAGACAAGTCAAGCCTCGGCCATCCAGTTTGGAGAGGCATGACTCAGAGAGAGCACAGGCCAGGGAAGCTTCCCACAGGAGCGAAACCCAGACTCAGTTACTCTTTTTTGTTTTCTTTATGGAGACAGAGAGAAATTGAGAGCGGAGGAGAGTGCACATGTTCCAATACACAAAGACCGGGTTGGAGCCCCTAGTTCCCAACTGCAAGGAGGAAGCTTTGTGAGTAGTGAAGCAGGGCTGCAGGTGTCTCCCTGTCTCTCTCCATCTCTATCTGCCCTTTTGCTCTCAATTTCTGGCAGTCACTATCCAATAAATAAATAAAGATAATAACAAAAAAATAATTAAAAAGAGAGAGAGAGAGCAGGAGACAGACACCTGCAGCCCTGCTTCACCACTCATAAAGTTTTCCCCCTGTAAGGGGGGACTGGGAGCTTGAACCCAGGTCCTTGTGCACTGTAGTGTGTGCTCTTAACCAGGTGCGCCACCACCCAACCACCCTAAAATTGTTTTGTTTGTTTTTTTTTTATCTCCAGAGTTCGGCTCAGCTCTGGCTATTTCTGGCAGCACTGGGGTTTGAACCTGGAACCTTAGATGCCACGGGCCTGAAGACTTTTCTGCATAATGATATCTCCCCAGTCCACCGCTCAGGATTTTAAACCCGTCAAGAGCCAACTTGTCCACATGCTTTCTTAACCTTCTGTCTGCATCACACTGGGACCACCACTGAGGAAAAGAGGTCCCTGGGGAGGTAAACCCCCCTCCCAGTACAGGCCTGCTTCTCCACAGGCACAGAAATGTGACCAAGGAAGCAGGTGAGGGCAGGACCCCAAACAGGGGCCAGCAGCCCTCTCCCCAGCGGCCGTGCACGGCTGCTTCCTCAGGGGCTCTGCCTCGGATGCTTCTTTGTACTGATCTCACTTGTCAATAACGACCGTGCAAGGCCCGTGCCTCTCACACTGTCCACGTGCCTGTCATTCTCTCCATCACATAACTGTGTCCACAGGCCACACGTAAAGCTCCTTCCCGGACTCATAGCAGAGGAATAACATCCTGAAATCTGCATGGGAGCAGAAGTGGAACAGGTATGGAACAGAAGGAAGACACTTTGGTCCAACCTCTCCCTGAAGGTGAACCAGCGTTGGCACCACCAGTGAAACTGGAAATTGGGAACAGACTCCAGTGGGAAGACTGAGTCGAAACATTTCTTGGTAACAGATCCAGAGATGGCTCTCTGAAAGCCACAAATTCCTCCCCAAGCCTTTGTATAAGTGAATACACTTGCACTAGTAAGTGCAAAGGAAGTAGATGAGCGAGTGAAAAAGCAACCCAATAACCAAGGTTTTTTTTCTCTTTTTTTTTTAAAGATTGTTTTAATTTTTTTCTATTTATTTATTTCCTTTTGTTGTCCTTGTTGTTTTATTATTGTAGTTATTACTGATGTCATTGTTGTTGGATAGGACAGAGAAAAAATGGAGAGAGGAGAGGAAGACAGAGAGGGAGAGAGAAAGACAGACATCTGCAGTCCTGCTTCACCACCTGTAAAGCAACTCCCCTGCAGGTGGGGAGCCGGGGGTTCAAACCGGGATCCTTACGCCGGTCCTTGTGCTTTGCACCACATGGCTTAACCCACTGCGCTACCACCCTACCCTCTATTTATTCCCTTTTGTTGCCCTTGTTGTTTTTTATTGTTTTAGTTATTGATGTCATTGTTGTTGGATAGGACAGAGAAAAAATGGAGAGAGGAGGGGAAGACAGAGAGGGGGAGAGAAACACAGACACCTGCAGACCTGCTTCACCGCCTGTGAAGCGACTCCCCTGCAGGTAGGGAGCTGGGGGCTCGAACCAGGATCCTTATGCTGGTCCTTGTGCCTTGCACCACCTGCGCTTAACCCGCTGTGCTACCGCCTGACTCCAGGGTTTTTTTTTCTCTCTTCACTAGTAACCACATGGAAAATAATTTGGACGGTGGGGGTGGGAGGCGTGTGCCTCAGGACAGCCCCTCGCCCGATGGGGTCCCAGGCAGGAGTGTCACTGAAAGAATCACGGTGCAGGTGTGACTGAGACAGGGACCAGCACGTCGCCTGGGTGCTGTGCCCAGCTTCCTGGAACCCTGTGACTCTACTTCCCGTTCTAAAGAGCCTTCGTGAATGTCTGAAGGGGGAGTGGAGAAGCCAAGATGAAGAGTTAACTAGTCACAATGGACCCAAAACTTTGTTCCTTCTGTTTCAAGTCTAACTCAAACTATTTGCATCCCAAATCAAAAGACAAGCCATGCATGAGCCTCCATCTGCCCCTGCTCAAAAGTATATTCTTAGAAAATGATGTCCATCTGATATGGCCAAGTCCCAAGACCTTAGAGGCTAAGGATGGAATGACAGGCTCCCTGAACATTTAAGAACAAAAAGAAAAAGTGCTTGTGTTCTGGGACAAGAACCAGAATGGAGGAGGCCTTGGCAGTGGCACATCTGGTTAAGCACTCATATCACAGTGCACAAGGACCCATGTTCAAGCCCCAGGCTCCCCACTTGCAGGGGAAAAGCTTCACAAACAGTGAAGCAGGGCTGCAAGTGTCTCTCTGTCTCTCTCTCTCTCTTTATACCAGAGCCCTGCTCAGCTCTGTCTTATAGTGGTGCTGGGGATTGAACCTGGCACTTTGGAGCCTCAGGCATGAGAGTCTCTTTGCATAACTATTGTGCTCTCTACCCCAACCTCTCTCTTCCTTTCTGTCTCCCCTTTCCCTCTCAATTTCTGTCTCTATGAGATAACAAAATAAAATAAATCAGAATGGAGTTTTTAATACCATCTGTAGCCTTTTTGTCTGTGTGTGCCTTTCCATTTATAATACAAATATCTAACTTAAAAAAACGATTAAATAAAACTATGTTCCCATGTTAGAAGGGTGTTCATGAGCTGAATACATTCAATAAGAGTAGTTACTAAGACTCAAGTGATTTTGGTAAAAAACAAAACCGTAACAGGTAAAGGGCCATACATGTATATGAGTAGCTGTGATTAGACAGGTGTGCAGGGGAGAGCAATGCTCAAATGTGAATCCAGTTAGCATTCTGACATCATAGTTTAACTTGTTGAAGACCCAGATGAGAAGTCAGGCCATCTAAGAATACAAGACAGACCCCACCTGAATTACGAACGCAAGTGGTTAGGGGCTTGGTGGGGAGAATATTGGCAGGCATGAAAGCCAGACCGCTTGGAGCCAAGTCTAAGATCTCCGTGGACAAGAGTTTGTAGCTGAGGAGGTGAGAGGGCTCTCCGGGGTGAGAGTTCAGCCCTTCCTTGTTGGGTGCCACATCCAGGCAGGGTGTGAAGACCAGTTTTTATAGATTCCAAAGCACCAGTAGTTCATGGAGTTTTATAATCTGATGCCTACAACACAGTCCTGGCTGTTTAAAACTCCACCCGGCAGACAATGCAGAGCAGAAGGGCATGGGAGCTGGGGAGAGGACGGAGGCCCAGACATAGTCAGGACCCAGGGACTCAAGGCTGAGAAGGCTTTGCGCAGAGACCAAGGCTTTAGAAGTTCGAAAAGTTCAAAGTCGAATTCAGGGCTAAAAGCTATAAAGAGAGAGTTCAGGCCACAGAGCAGGCCCAAACAGTGGCGGAGGCAGGTGACTGTCCCACCAGGGCCGTGCTGGAAGACCTTGCTGCGTTTCCCCAGCACAGGAGAGAGAGCCCTCCAACACAGCCTTCCACACTCTCCTTAGTGCAGACTTGCTGCAACATCAAGACAGTGGCCTCCCTTTGCAAAACCTTATTTATTTTTTCATCTTTTTATTTGCTTATTATTGGATAGAGACAGAAATTGAGAGGGGCAGGGGAGATAGAAAGGAAGAGAGACAGAGAGACAGCTGCAGACCTGGCTTCACCACTCATGAAGCTTCCCCCCTGCAGATGGGACCAGGGGCTCGAACCCTGGTCCTTGTGCACTGCAATGTGTGTGCTTAACCAGGTGCACCACCACCTGGTGGTGTAAAAAAAAATTATTAGAGACAATATTGATTTACAAAATCATGAGATCATAAGGATTTAATTCCATACCATTTTACTTTTTAAAGAAAGCACAGACTGAAGTCAGCTGCCTGCACTCAGCACTCACCATGACACTCACAAACCTTGGGAAGTCTCCAGGTCTTTCTCATGTTTCCACGATCTCCTTTGGAGCTTCCACTGGGCAAGTAAGGTACCTGCCTCAGACGATACCTAATGCGTATCAATTTCAAAGCCACAATTCACCTTAAGTTATTAAAGGAAAACAAAAAAGACTGACTGGTGCATAGTAGAGTGTCAGGTACGCTGCTGTCCCAAAATCTGTTCATGTCCATAATTTAGGGCGGGAAATGGGCCCTCAGTGTCTGCCGTGCGTCAGTGACTGCTCTGAGCTCAGCTGATTCATCTGACGCTTCTGCTCTGCTCCACTCGGGGGTTCAAGCCACACCTAAAGCATCTGCTTCTTAGAGAACCAAGTGAAGGCTGAACCTCTTGTACCAGTACCCACCCTTCCTTCCTTTCTCCCTCCCTCCTTTCCTAATTTCTTTCATGCCTCTCCCTCCCTATTTTTTATTAGTGATGTAGAAATGATTAGCAAGATAGTAAGACCACAGGGGTACAATTCCACACTGTTCCCGCCCTCAGAGTTCCAAATCCCATTCCCTCTATTGGAAGCTTCCTTATTCTTTATCCCTCTAGGAGTATGGACCAAAAAAAAAAAAAAAACTTTTTATTTAATAATGGTCTACAAGACCATAGGGCAAGAAGGGCACAATTCCACACAGTTCCCACCACCAGGGTTCCATATCCCATCCCCTCCATGGGAAGCTTCCTTATTCTTTATCCCTCTGGGATTATGGACCAAAATTCTTTTTTTTTAAAAAAAAACTTTTTTTTTTCCTCTTTATTGTCCTTGTTGTTTGTCATCGTTGTTGTTGTTATTGTTGTCATTGTTGTAGGTTAGGACAGAAAGAAATGGAGAGAGGAGGGGAAGACAGAGAGGGGGAGAGAAAGACAGACACCTGCAGACCTGTTTTATCAACTGTGATGCAACTCCCCTGCAGGTGGGGAGCCGGGGGCTCGAACCAGGATCCTGATGCCAATCCAGTCCTTGTGCTTTGCACCACGAGCGCTTAACCCGCTGTGCTACCTCCCAGCTCCCTTGGATTAAAATTCTTTATGGGAAGCAGAAGGTGGGAGTTCTGGCTTCTGTAATTGCTTCTCCACTGGACATGGGCCTTGGCAAGTGGACCACACTTCAGCCTGTCTCTGTCTTTCCCTAGTGCTCTCTCTCATCTTTCCTCCCTCTCTTCCTCCTTCCTTCCTTGCTCCTTCCCTCCGTCCCTCCCTCCTCTTCCTTCCCTCTTGCTGTTTTTATGTCCTTTCTTCCTTCTCTCTTCCTTGTCCCCACCATGTTACTATAACAAAGTACATCTATTTCTGGTTATATGCAATATTGTTATTCCAGCATGGACCACAGAGTAAACTCTGACAAAATCCCTTTCCTCCTAGAATTGTTGGGTGAATAACCCCATCAATTGGGTTGGCTTGATCCCTCCATCACTAAAGGGCTCTTCCACAGAGACAGATGGGAGCCTGCTAAGATCACCACACACCCCAGGGACGCTAATGACAGCCACTCCATTTCTCCCTGCCCCACCCCCCCTCGTCTAACCTGGACTGACTTGATGGGATGCACAGCTGGCTGTGTGTCCTTACTTTGCCATCCACCTCCAGTAGCTTTCTCAGAAAACTACATGGGAGATCAACATTGGGAGACTTTGATTGGTCTTTAAAAAAAAAAAAATCCTGACATTTACTTGCTAGCTCAATTCAGTAATTCCTACTTGGAAAACATTTCCTTCTATTTTACAGACACGTTTATTGTTCTTCCAGCTTCCATTGTTGTTCCAAAGAAGTCTCACATAATTCTAAAGCCCAGTCCTCTGGGTGTGTTGTTTCAATCTATAGAAATTTCTGGGATTCTCTCTCTTTTTTTCTGTTGGTCTGAAAAGTACTTAATAATAAATTCTGTGCATTTTACTTTGTACTGTGTTTGAACTTATAGTGGGATTCAGCCTTGAAGCTTTTATCCTGGGAGCTTGGGGGGGGGGTTTGTCACACCTGGCTAAGCACTCACATTACAGTGTGCAAGGACCTGGGTTCATGTCCTTGGTCCCTATTGGCAGGGAAAAAGCTTCAAGTGTGATAAAGCTGGGCTGCAGGTGTGTCTCTGTCTTTCACACTCTTTTTTTAAACAAAAATTGGCGTTATCTTTATTTATTGGATAGTAACAGACAGAAATTGAGAGTGGAGGGGGTGATAGAGAGGAAGACAGAGAGACACACCTGAAGTTTCATGAGCGGTGAAGCAGGGCTGTGGGTGTCTCTCTCTCTCTGTGTGTCTCTCTCTATATCTCTATCTCCCCTTCCTTCTCACTTTCTCTTTGTCTTATCAAATAAAATGCACACATAAGGGACCCGGGCGGTGGCTCAGTGGGTTAAGCACAGGTGGTGCAAAGCACAAGGACCGGTGTAAGGATCCCGGTTTGAGCCCCCAGCTCCCCACTGGCAGGGGAGTCGCTTCCCAGGCAGTGAAGCAGGTCTGCAGGTGTCTGTCTTTCTCTCCCCCTCTCTGTCTTTCCCTCCTGTCTCCATTTCTCTCTGTCCTATCCAACAATGACGACATCAGTAACTACAACAATAAAACAATAAGGGCAACACAAGGGAATAAATAAATAAACAAATAAAACATTTTTAAAAAATGCACACATAAGGTGAAATTAGAAACATGTCAAACTGTTGTCAAGAAAGAATAAACAAATTCTCATCCTTTAGTTTCATTTATTTGTTCTTTACTTTTGCAGGACCAGGGGGCTCAGACATGCATGATCGCATCGCTCTCCACCAACTTTTTTACAGATAAAGAGAGAGACAGAAAAAAGAAAGAGAGGGGGAGAGAGAGGCCAGAAAGCAGTGGCAGAGAGAGTAGGAGGAGCACAGCCCTGGAACTCACCCAGCACTCGGTATTGGTTTTGGGTATGTGGTGCTTGAGGCTGGGCTGAGCTTCTGACAAACTTCCCACCAGGTGAGCTGGAAGAGGGACCCAAATTCTTTATGGGGAGCAGAAGGTGGGAGTTCTGGCTTCTGTCATTGCTTCTCTGCTGGACATGGGTGTTGGCAGGTGGATCCACACCCCCAGCCTGTGTCTGTCTGTCCCTAGTGGGACAGGGCTCTGGGGAGGGGAGGTTCCAGGACACATGGGCGTCTGCCCAGGGAGGTCAGGATGGCATCATGGTAGAATATGCACCTTGGGGGCTGAAAGGTGGGAAGACATAAGGCAGAGCAAATTGTTTAATAAATAGGAACCCAAATGTAGGTAGAAATAGAGCAGATGAAACTAGGGGATTTTGATTGGGAGGAAGCTAGGAAGTCTGTCTTAGGTATGTTCCAAGGGGTCCATGACTTCAGAATTTTTCCAGCTGACTTTTTCAGAGAGAGAAGGATATGGGGGCCCAGGTGGTGGTGCACCTGGTTAAATGCACACCTTACAGAGCACAAGAACCCAGGTTCAAGCCCCTGATCCCCACCTACAGGGGGGGGGACGCTTCACAGGTGGTGAAGCAGGGCTGCTGGTTTCTCTCTGTTTCTCTCCCTTTCTATCTCCCCTTCCCTTCTCAATTTCTGGTGGTCTCTATTCAGTAATAAATAAATAAAAATAGTGAGAGAGAGGGAAGAGAGAGAGAGATGGAACAGAGACAGAAGGAAAAATACCACAACACTGAAGCAGCCTGCACTGTAAAAGAAAGAAAGAAAGAAAGAAAGAAAAGAAAAGAAAAGAAAAGAAAAGAAAAGAAAAGAAAAGAAAAGAAAAGAAAAGAAAAGAAAAGAAAGTTGACCTGCCTGCTTGGTGTGCTCATAACTTGTACATGAACAAGTGCTGTCAAGGTTGCAGCACTGAGCAGGGAGCAGGGGCCTCTACATATGCTGGTGGGTCACAGCCTCTAGCAGCGCTCCTTAGTTCACTGCTACTACTCACGCACTAGCAACGCGACTACTTAATATCACTTCTCTGTTCATCAGCTCTCTGGCCCTCTGGCCACTGTAGGTACAGAAAGCAGGTAAGGACACGGTGCGGTGTTGGTGAAAAGTCAACAACCCCGAGTCTGGCTCTGAAGAGATCGTGGAGGAAGATTCATTTCCCTCCCTTCTCTCAGGGTAACAGAATCCAGTAGCTTTTCTGTAGCTCCCCAGCCCCTTCCCACCAGTGCAGACCGTAACCTCCAGAGAACCTTCTGGCTCCTTGAAAGCCCTTCTCCCACCCCACCCCCCCCACCACACACACACACACACACATTCTCTTTACATGCTATTTCCACTCCAGCTGTCTGCGGGAAGCCTAATGGCGGACATCAGGGCAGACCACCGCTCTTTAGAACTTCCCCACCCGTGCTGCACTCAAGCCCTTACACCATGACCAGAGGGCTGAGAAACAGTCAGAGAAAGAACAGCGGCAGGTCTGTGTGGACATCAAGGAGTCCTCACACGGGCTGGCCTCTGAGATGGAGAGAAGTCAGGAAGGCTTCTTCCTCCTTAACTTGGGGCTGCCAACAGGACAAGGGAGAAGAACGCTTTCTTGGCTTGGATCAGGGAGGAGTGCCAAATCCCCACCCCCATCCCAAAGGCCTTCCAATTCAAGGATTCCAATGTTTGAACAATGTTTCAGCTCCCATTCCTAATTACCTCTTTCTCCCTGGATAGGTGTGACCATCCTTCAGAGAGAACCACAATGCTGGTTGCCTGTGAGATCCCACCCTTATGAGTGTTTCACTCCACTTTGACGTTCTGTGGCTGCATATGTACGTGAGAGCCCTACAAAAGGAATGCCTTACGCTAAGTCCTCTGGTGTTTTTTTTTAAATGATGTATTTATTTATTTATTTATTATTTGATAAAGACAGAGAGAAATTGAGAGGGGAGAAGAAGAGAGACACCTGCAGCCCTGCTTCACCATTCATGCACATGAGGACCAGGGGCTTGAACCCGGGTCCTTGTGCATTGTAGTGTGAGCACTTAACCAGGTGTGCCACTGCCTGGACCCTGGTGGATTTTTGTTTGTTTGTTTGTTTGTTTGTTTCCAGTGGTTTCCAGCTGCAGAGTAAAAATGCTGAGGGAGGAAAAAGAAAAAGATCTAAGGAAATTGCAAAAGGCACAATACCATCAGGATAGCAAAAGAAAAGAACCTTGAGGACACAGGAGTGAACGGCAAATTGTTTGACAGCTTCCTTTCCATCCAGAGACAATACAAGGTGGTCAGGCAAGGAAAAAACATACAGTGAGTCACACAATGTGTGAGCTGGGTTAAGTAGTGGAATAAGTTAGGTGAAAATACTGCAGCTGGACAGAAACCCCTGAATTGTTTAGGAGGACAGAGTCACTGGCAGAATATCAAGTTAGAAATCCCTGGTGGATCTGAATCTCCATTCCCGTCATCCACCAGCAAACACCACCCCCTCAGCCGCAAATTTAAGAGGTTTGTCTGCACCACAGAATATTTCCTTTTAATAGAAGGCTGCTTTTCTTGGTTGCGAGAATTGCACAGGAACTCCACTTCTTTCTTTCTCTCTTGCTCTCAAATTGAAAACGGCTGAACTCCCCACCTGCAGGATAGACACTTCACAGGTGGTGAAGCAGGTCTGCTGATGTCTCTCTCTTTCTCCATTTCTATTTTCTCCTTCTCTCTCAATTTCTCTCTGTCCTGTCCAAAAAATCAAAACCAAGAAAAAAAAATGGCCAGCAGGAGCAGTGGAGGCACCTAGCCATGGCAGTAACCCTGGAGGCAAAGAAGGAAAAGAAAAAGAAAAAGAAAAAGAAAGAGAAAAACAAAAAGAAAGAGAAAAACAAAAAAAGAAAAAGAAAAAGGCTGAACTCACAGACCAGATAAGAAAATGTAACCTTTGATGGGTTAAGCGCAGGTGGTGCAAAGCACAAGGACCGGCATCAGGATCCTGGTTCGAACCCCAGTTGGTTCCTCACCAGCAAGGAAGTCACTTCACAGGCGGTGAAGCAGGTCTGCAGGTGTCTATCTTTCTCTCCCCCTCTCTGTCTTCCCCTCCTTTCTCCATTTCTCTCTGTCCTATTCAACAATGATGACAGCAATAACAACAAGGGCAACAAAAGAGAATAAATAAATAAATATTTTTAAAAATGTAACCTTTGGAAGCAAATACATTGTGATTTTTCAGCTGCTTCATAGAGTAAGTGGAGTGGACATGTTTGTTTTTGTCATATTTTATTTTATTTATGTCTTAGAATATTTTGTATTATTGAATTAATAGTGTTTTACAAGATAACATGTGTGTCCTCTAATGTCACTCAACACTCTTGACTTCCCTAACTTCCCCCACCCCACCCCACCCCCCCAAAAAAACTCATCAGAAAGGTTGAATGATGTGAATTTACCCAGTCTCTGGCCGATCAAAATCAGACTTTATTCTGTATTATAGGAAGCAGTCCCTCTCTTGCTCATCACAATGAATTTACCATAATCCCCACCATCAGCCTCCCATCGTGAACCATTATAAAAATAGCCACACACAGGAGTGACCTGCAAGTAAGCCTTCCACGAAATTTTTCTCCTGGCGAACAGAAGGTCTCCGTCATCTTCGTAGGAAGACGAAGTTGGTTTGTGTAAAAGAAAATAGGAAAGTTTTCATAAATCGTGGAAGCCCTCACAAGGGGACACAAACCTAGGGGCAAAGGAGGTGGGGGGGGTTGGCATTTGACTCAGGGCTCTTCATGAGACGGACCAACATGGCCACAGACTCTACCCTCCCCTAAGTGTTGACGTTTATGTCAAAGTCTAAGCCTGCACCCTTCTTGTTGAAGACGCAGCAGTTCTGCTGTTTTTCTTGGCGAGCTCTGGGCTCCTCTGTGGGCACTGACTGAACTTGATCCTCAGCGTTGAGCAACCCTCTGGCCGATGGCTCCATGGTTCTCCTGAGAGCAAAGATATATGTACACAACTCACTTCTTGTTTGCATGCAAGGAAATATGGATGTGTAACCAGGTGTGGAAACCTGGCCGGGCTTCTGAGAGGATGGTGTTGGGTCTCACTGGTCTCAGGAGACGATGGGGAAATGGCCCTTCCCAAGCCACAGACTCTTGTCGGGAAAGACTCAGCTCCTTGGAGCAAACTCTGCAGAGTCCTCCTCTGCCTGGTGACTGGTCTCTTCAGGGCTTCCAATTAGGAGCACATTCCTCGCCTGGCTTTACTTGTTTTCAACTTGAGTCAGGGTCAATAAGCACCTGAAGCTTTTTGGACAGCAAATAATAAGCTTAATCAGCCTCCTGAGGAGTGAAAATGCTCTCTGGGTTTCACTGTGCGCAAGTCCTTGGCATTTTCCTATTCAAGATCAGCCGAGATAATACCTGGGATCAAATGTAGCTGATGAGCCTTCAAGTGTCCTAGTACTCATGCCTGTCTTTCTTTCTTTCTTTCTTTCTTTCTTTCTTTCTTTCTTTCTTTCTTTCTTTCTTCCTTCCTTCCTTCCTTCCTTCCTTTCTTTCTTTCTTTCTTTCTTTCTTTCTTATAGACTTTGGTTTTATCATACTTTAAAAAGAGAGGGAGAAAGAGAGAGAGGGAGAGAGAAAGAGAGAGAGAGGCCACGAACTACAAGTTCTCTTCACCAAGGATCTCTTAGTTTTTTAAGAAGTTTTCTTCAGGGAGTCGAGTGGTAGCACAGCGGGTTAAGCGCAGGTGGCGCCAAGTGCAAGGGCCGGTATAAGGATCCCAATTCGAGCCCCCAGCTCCCCACCTTCAGGGGAGTTGCTTCACAAGCCATGTGTGTCTTTCTCTCCTCCTCTCTGTCTTCCCCTCCTCTCTCCATTTCTCTCTGTCCTATCCAACAACGACAGCAACAATAATAGCTATAACAATAAAACAACAAGGGCATCAAAAAGGAATAAATAAATAAATAAATAAATACTACAAAATCTAAAATAAAAAGTTTCCTTCAAAGCCCAAACATAAAATAGACAAAGGCAGTTCTGCAGCCAAACTGGTTGCTTGCACATGGCATGAGGAGGAGGCCAAGGAAGAGAAGGTTGCATTCAACTTAATATCTAGAAGCTACTGAAGTCTTTAACTGGAGGTGGGCTGGTGGAAATTGAACCAACCATTTAAGAGAAGTAAACAATTCAGGAATAAGGCACGGAGGTCCTTTCCGTAGCTCCTGACCCATGACTCTGGCTGAAAAGTAACTTAGTTCAAGTTGTATTCAGAAATAAAGTCACATCTTGACAATTTTACTTGTACCAGTTGTTGGTATGATTTGTTTCATGTTTTTAGGGCTTCCACTAGGTAGCCCCAAACTTCTCAGACAGTTCACATTCAAGAGACACGCAGTACTCCTGGTTAGCAGGCTTTCACTCAGTGCACCAGAGCCAGTCGTTTTAAGATGGACTTTACAGGCTGTAGTGACAGGTCACCAGCCAGGTGGTTTTGCCACCTGTCCTGCTAGGTTCAAGTCCTGATAGCACATAAGTCTGGCCCGACACCTTTCTCTGTGGCCATCTCTTCCTCTCTGTGTCATTCCTTTTACTCTGTGTGAAGACAAGTCCAGCCTATGAGCAGTGAAAATGCTTCATCCTTGGGGGGTGGGGGGGCATCATTGGTGCATCAGGTTAAGTGCACATAGTGTGAAGCCCAAGTACCAACATAAGGATCCCGGTTCGAACCCCCGGCTCCCCACCTGCAGGGTGGTCACTTCACAGGCGGTGAAGCAGGTCTGCAGGTGTCTGTCTTTCTCTCCCCCTCTCTGTCTTCCCCTCCTCTCTCCATTTCTTGCTGTCCTATCCAACAGCAACAATAACAGCAACAACAACAACAGTGGGGGAAAAAATGGCATCCAGGAGCAGTGGATTTCTAGTGTAGGCACCGAGGCCCAGAAATAACTCTGGAGGCTAAATAAATAAATAAATGAAATTAAGAAAAAGAACCCCTATTTCTGGAAAGAAAAAAAGAGATCTACTTCACTAGTCTTTATTCACTGACAGATGAAAACGTGCACAAGTGAGATACTCTTCTTTAAAGGGCTGGAGTGACCCCTAGCTTCATCTTCAAGTCTCTGTTTATTAATGAGAGAGAACCAGAGCATCACTCTGGCTCATGTGATGATGGGACAGAACTCCGGACCTCAAGCTTGTAAGTCTAGTGTTCTGGGTACTGTGCCACCTTCTGGAGTATGTCCTTTTTATGGTTGATCAACTGATCGATCGATTGATTGATTGATTGATTGATTGATTGATTTTACCACTGGGCTTATGGCTGGGGCTTGGTGCTGGCACCATGAATTTAAAAATGGTCCTGGCGACCATTTTTTTCTTTTTTCCCAATTATTCAATAAGACATAAAGAAATTGAGAAGCGTGGGGAAGCTAGAGAGGGAGAGAGAAAGAGAGACACCGGAGGCTTGCCTCACCACTCATGAAGCACCCCCTGCAGTTAGGGAGCCAGCAGCTTGAACCCGGGTCCTTGCACACAGGAGATTATCCTAGTCAGTGTGTAAAAAGTCTTCTTTGGAAGGTGAACCAGGCCATGCGAGTAGACAGGACTAGACATGACAGAAGAGGAAGCAGACAGGAGCTGGGGTGCTCAGGGCCTCATCCTCCTGAGAAGTGAAGGGAGGCAGTGGCCCAGATATCAGGAACATATGGAAGAAAGAGAACACAGAATGGGATTCAACAGCTCGGACACAAGTAGGATATGAAGGTGAGAGAAAATTTAACATCACTCTGAGGTTCCAAACCCGAATGCCCAGAGCAGCTATGTTAAAAAGACTGGGCACAGGGAAACTTTCTTAGAGGTGTTGCATCTGGAGAGGAATCTGGAGAGAAAACCCAGGCACCCGAGTCCAGCCTCAAAGAAGGCAGAGAGCAGGATAGAAAGAAGATGGTGATGGAGAAGGCGATGGGGGTCTGCTAAAGGGAAAAGGCCAAGGCAACCAGCCTAGTGACACTTGCTTAGGAAGTTCTGATCAATAACTATCCGTTAATAAAACGAGCAAGAGAAGAGCAGGGGAAAGAAACACCAATATATATTTATTAGTCCCACTTAGAGGAAATCTTGAACTCAGTGAAATTCAGCAACAAACAAACGCTAAAGAGCGGAAAGACCTTAGGAAGCAGGTGTTTCTAAGCAGCTTGGTTAACTTGAAGTCCCTCCTGCCATCTCAAGTTTCCCTAATAAAGTAGGCACAACGGAATGTGATTGTATCTTAGAAGGTGCTTGGCTTTAAGGAACTGTAACCACCACTCAAGAAATCCTAGAATATTTCTTTTAAAGTACCAAAAGCACTGCTCTGCTCTGAAACAAATTATGTAATGAAAATGCACCTCTAGAATTTTTCTGTATCAGCGGAATTTCCGAATCCTTGAGTCCAGGCTCCCTGCTGCCTGCCCTGGCCTATTACACAGGATGGCCTGCAGTTTCATTCTCTTGTGGAGAGCAATGCTCCAGCCCGGTGACTGCTATAAATAGTTGAGCTGGTCATATTTGTTTTTCCTCCTGAAAGAAGCAGTGTGTTAGACTGGCTAGGTTATAGACACGGGCTGTCTCTAAGGATGACTGGATTTTCTGACTCTCGTTTCTTGAAAGATTCAGTGCGAGAGGAAGACAAGTGTGTGGACTTGTCCAAGAAATCATCAGTGGCAGAAAAGTAATGAGGATCTGTGATCATATTAACGACATGGATTTAGACATCAGCCTGATCTGAAAGAGCTGAGGCTGGTTTTAGACCTTATTCATTACACCAGTGTGCACGGAGGATGTTCCGGTAGCCACATTATAGATTTTTCAGCCTGGCCAATAAAGCTCTCTGAACTCTACCAGTAAGGAGTATTATGAAGATGTCAAATCTTTCTTTTTTTTCCTCCAGGGTTATTGCTGGGCTCGATGCCTGCACCATGAATCCACCGCTCCTGGAGGCCATTTTTCCCCCTTTTGTTGCCCTTGTTGTTGTAGCCTTGTTGTGGTTATTATTATTACCATTGTTGATGTCGTTCGTTGTTGGACAGGACAGAGAGAAATGGAGAGAGGAGGGGAAGACAGAGAAGGGGAGAGAAAGACAGACACCTGCAGACCTGCTTCACCACCTGTGAAGCGACTCCCCTGCTGGTGGTGAGCTGGGGGCTCGAACCGGGATCCTTCCGCCGGTCCTTGCGCTCTGCGCCACGTGCGCTTAACCCACTGCGCCACCGCCTGACCCCCGATGTCAACTCTTAAACCTGAGGCCTCTTTCCATGAATGGTCAGTTCTTTCCAAACCTCCAAAGTGGATATATGGTCTGAAATGATTTTCACTAACATTGCCTCGGCGGCAGAGCTAAACAGGATTAATAATTTGAAAAGTCATGGCCTCTCATTTGCAGAGAAGACAATTTGACCAAGGGAGTGATGGGGGTGGGGAATGGAAGGAGAAAGGAGAGGAAGAGCTAGACAAGTGGGGAGGGGAGAAGCATAGAGGGGATACTCAGAATTCTGCTTTGCACGGGAAATAGACAGGCGTGGACACACGTACGCACTAACAAGGATGGCCCAGCTCTTTCAGCAAGTGCAGAAATTTCTGAATGCCCACTTACCTCTTACTTCTCAAGCCGGCTGCCAAGGCTCAGGTAAAATGAGCTAATAGAATCCATAAATCATGTGTAAAAGCCTGGGCATCTTTCAGCGTCAGCATTCTTTTGTGTGGCTCTCAAACAATTTGGCAGGCAAGGCGTTTCAGATGCCTCTCAGCCTCTGTCCTTTGCTCCTGTCACCAAGGAAGAGTGGAGGACCCATTCGGCGGCAAACAATCCTGCCTTCCAGGCCCACCAAATGATTTCCCCACCGGCCATGGGAGCAGAGATGGTCTGTTCCAGTTAGAAAGGAAATAACAAAAATGGAACAGCACAAGGCAAACACCCCCTTCCACTTCATCCACACTCCTGGGAGGCAGCCTGATGAGGATTCAAAAGGTAAATAAAATGCAACTCTTGGCCTCAGAAGACAATATCAAGGGAGGAACCAAGAATGTGTTAGCAGTCTTGGAGATGGTTGGGCCAAGGGACATGTGCCAAGGCTCCCGTGGGCTATTTGCAACCCTCCTAAAACACCCTCTTCTTGACCAAGGGGAAGGGCCGAGATAGGAACGATTTAGTTTGTCTTGGCCCCACTCTTTTTTCTCCTTCATGACGGTATTTGCCGTCCTCCCTTGCCAGCCATTTCAGAAACACACTCATCTGCCTCTCACCTCCTTCCCCTCTTGCAGGAAAGACTCTGAAGTCAGTCATTCAACAGACAGGGCATTGTACTGATCTGTATGTGATCTGAGCACAGCAGCAGTGCCTGGCAAGCAAGGAAGAGTCACTCTACAGCCAGGAGGCTGGCTCTCTTGCACAGCTTCTAGGAAGTCAGGCCTCCCTTCACTTTAGAGCCCAACGCGACCTTGGTGAGAATTTCTGTTCCAGAGATGCTTGGATATAGGACCTTTGTTTTCATCACCTTGAGCTTCTGTCTCAAATTGTCAAAGTCTGGGTTTCTTAAGCAGCCTATGTTTCTTTATACGAGTTCTGGAGACTGGGGCATTTGAGGAGAGGGTGCTGTTGGGGTTGGTTTTCCATAAGAACCTTTCCTTGCTTTGCAACTGGGCACCATCTTGCTATGTCTTTACATAGCAGAACAGGGAAAAGCTAGTTGCTCAGACCTCATGATGTAAACACTTCTCCGAGGCACCAAGTGTCAATTCCATCACACATGTAAGATGTCAACATATGAATTATAAACAAATGCTGGTTGAAACCATACAAGGTGGTGGACCGGGCGGTGACTTTGGAGAGAGGGCTCTTCCTACCATGCCTGAAGTTACTCCGTCCACATGACCACACCCCACTTACTACTCATGTGACCTCTTCCTGGTCTATACTCTCCATGCATGACTGTAACCAGGAGCCTGAAGCTGCTGTTTAAATTTAAAAAAAGAAAGAAAGAATTAAAATCACATGGAATGACAAAGGCAGAGTCTCTATCACTTCAGCCAGACTTCAAAGGCATAGCAGCCACGTGTGGCTAATGATTGTCACGCTGAACAGCCAAGAACACTTCCATTTCGACATCAGTTTTAACTAGATGCTGCTGCTCTGAACCTCTAGTCAGACCATGGATGAGGATCATGTTCAGATGTGAAGTCCACACAAGAGCAATTTAACTGTTTATATGAAAAGTCGTTAGTGAGAAAACATTCAAACTGTAATTTTATGCAAGAAAATGTATCCTCCCATATATAAAGGCCCAGTGACAACATTTTTTCATTATTCACCAAAGAAAGAACACAACAAAGACATCCTAGGTGCAGTGAGGACTGAACTGTAATGAGTCAGGAAAAAAAAGGCACCTTATCTTTTCAGCAAGCTAGTCTTTGAAGATGTTTGTAAAGAGGTACTTCCTAATTATCAGAATCATTACGCAATGCTCTAAAATGCACATAAGTTGTTACTCTTTATGTTGGTCTTTTAGTGTCTAATGAGAAAAAAATAAAGCACATGGAAAACCTACCGTGTTAAACTTTGCTTTCTCCTATATGAAACACAAGGCAGTCTCCAACCAGTCAGACACTTGGCTGTGAACTATACAGGTCAAAAACAAAGAGACTAGAACCCAGCACAGAGAAGCGTCTTGTGACAGCTTCTCGGAACACTGCTCCGATGCTCTGGTTGCTGGGAACCCGGTCTACCTTGGACCCACATCGGTGTTTTGGCTCTCACTGCTCAAAGCTGAGTAGTGACGTTCCCCCTTCCAGGGTTTTCTGGGGCCTTTATTTTCTGTGATTTTTTTTCTACAACTTGGCAGAGTGAACTAGTATATCTATGAAGGTGAAAGGAACAGTTCCATTCCAGAGACTATCAGCCTGCCTCTTCCACGATCTCCAGCTCATAGTTTAATCACAAAAACCACACAGGAGGAGCATAAAGGATGGCCACAGGGATGTCCCATTCTCTTTCCTAGTGCACACGACAGACCTTATTGATTCTTAACGTTAAATCCCTCCTCTTCCTGGCCTGGCTGGCCCTCACATCTTATCACAAAAGCAGCTACTCCATTTAGAATATGAATGGAAATACATCCCAAAGATCCCCCCCCCCCCCCGCCCCAACTGTGAGATCACACTCTCTCCTTGAGCCCTCTCATAAGAACTAAGAGCATGGGGTCAGGAGTTAGCACAGCGGGTTAAGCTCAAATGGTGTGAAGTACAAGGAGCAGAGTGAGGATCCCGGTTCGAGCCCCCGGCTCCCCACCTGCAGGGGAGTCGCTTCACAGGCGGTGAAGCAGGTCTGCAGGTGTCTGTCTTTCTCTCCCCCTCTCTGTCTCCTCTCCTCTCTCCATTTCTCTCTGTCCTACCCAACAATGATGACATCAATAACAATAACAATAACTACAACAATAAAACAAGGGCAACAAAAGGGAAAATAAATAATAAAAGAAAAAATTTAAAAAGAACTAAGAACACCCAGGAGGTGGTGCAGTGGATAAAGCATTGGACTCCCAAGCATAAGGTCCAGAGTTCAGTCCCTAGCGGCACATGTGCCAGATTGATATCTGGTTCTCTCTCTCCCTCTCTCTCTCTCCTATCTTTCTAGTAAATAAATAAATAATCTTTAAAAAAAAAAAAAGGAGTACATCTTTAACCTGTTAAAAAAAAAAAACAGTCATGCTCCACAGCTGCAGTCATTGCTCACATCCTGTCTCCCACCCATACAATCCAAGCCCCTTGCCTTTCTGGAGCTTCTAGGAGCTTCTAAGAGCACTGCAAAAAAATGTAGGCATGAAGAGGGATACAGGATCACCAAGGGACTGGCCACTGATGACTGGGTATGGGAAGCATGTGGACAAGCAGGGGAGAGAGGCGGGTGAAAAGAAGGGCGTAAGGAGACCACAGGATGCTGGAGTGTCAACGTGGTTGAGAAGCAGGTAGGAGAGGAAGGGAGATCATGAGGTCAACATTGGTACAACCATGGGGAAAGCTCAGAACGTTAGACCTCTTCTTCCGGTTTATAGTCTGAGGAGCTCAGAGGGTGGCTTCCAGTATCTTTTCCTATCTTGGTCTTCTCCTGAGTTTCCGTTCGTTGTAGACCTCTTCTTCCAGTTCACGTTCTGAGGAGCTCAGAGGGTGGCTTCCGGTATCTTTTCCTATCTTGGTCTTCTCCTGAGTTTCCGTTCATTGTATACTCCCATACGTAGATATGTTTTTACTAAAAGAGTTACACTTAGAAAACTGGCTAATTCTTCCAGATCCACATGATCAAACACAACTGACCCAGAAAGGACACCCATCCCTCCAAAACCTCTATGGTAAAACCTACCCAATACACCAAGGAGGCCTGCACTCGGGTAAGTGGATTAAATTGTGGTGGAGGGTGGAGTTTTCCTTAAGATGAAGTGCATCCTTTCCAGGCAGGAAAGCTCCCTTGGAAGCTCCCTTGCTGGTTCCACCATCTGAGCACCTAAAGTCAGGCATCTGTGAAGCAAGAAATGGGCCCTCACCAGGCACCCAGCCTGTCAACGCCTTGCGCTTAAACTTTGCAGCCCCACAGAGGGCCAAGAAGCAATTTTTTGTTATTCACCACCTAACCTTGTGATGCTTTGCTACAACAGTCCAAAGAAGCGAAGACAAGAACCCTTAGACAGCAAACCTGCCTCCCTCTCTCCGTCTCTCTCTCTCTCGCGCGCCTACCTTTGAGACACATGCAACTTGTCGCCTGTGGCCTGGGTGTTGGGGCCACCCCCATGCTTTCAGGCAGAAGAAAGCACTGGGCAGGATTGAGCAGCAAGTGTCTGCTTGTTCTTCACGCTAGATGAGGACATTCTCTTGACAAGAAAGACAGAGCTGAGCCTCTTCCGAGCTTGCGAGAACAGGTAGGTGAGTGGGTCCAGCTACTGGATTGTGGACTCCACCAAGACCATGGATTTATTTCACTGCTCTTCTGGGATACGCTAATTCTGCTCAGAGACACCATCACTGGGGTTGCAAGGAACCACCCTTCTTTCCCCCTCTTCCCAGTGCACAGGTGACATCCTCATGCAACTGAAGTGTTTCTTCAAGTGTTTGGAAAGAGATTTAAAAAAAAAATACCAAAAGAATTCAAGATAAAGGGGAAGAGGAAAAAAACACACAGTGGGGGAGTATCTGTGTGTGACTGTGGAGGCTGAGTGGTGAGCAGGAAGTGGAGTTCAAAAGAGGCAGAGTAATAGCTCACAAAAGGCAGCGCTAAGTGGGAAGGGGTGGCTAATTGGATCAGTCTGTCTGGGCTCAAAACAGTCTGATAGAGGACGTAATATCCTGATTCTCCACTGAGGATCCTAGCTCTTCCATATGACTAATAATGAAAGCCAGCTCTCGGGGAATAAATTCTTTAATTTGTATATTCAAAGAGGAAGAAGCTGTTGGCCCTTTGACCTAACTGCAAACTAGCTTTTGGGGGTAATTTTTTTTAAGAGCCTCCCCCCACCAAGAAAATTTGGGAGCATTCTGCATATGTAGGATGAATTTGAGGTTGTAAAGAAAGGGCCCAGAAACAAACCTTTTATTTTTGAGTCTGTCTTCTCAGCACCTTATTAGTAGTTTAATATTGATTTGCAAAATTACAAGTCAACAGGGGTATAACTCCACATTGTTCCCACCACCAGAGTTCCGTGTCCCCACTCCCATTGGAAGCCACAGCAGTTATTATTATTAATAACTATTATGAACTATTATTTCTACAGTATCTGTCTGTATTTGTATAGATTTGCTTTTTTTATTTTCCTATGGTCCCATCTTCCTTTCCAAGTCACACGTACACCTGTCACTACATCGAAATACTCCTCCCTTTTTCCTCCTCTCTCTTCGGGTCCTGATGGAGTTGGAATTCAAAGCCCTTCGATCATCTTCCCCCATCAGTTCCCCCCTTCTCCGGGAGTATGCACTAAAATTCTTTTTTATTTCAGGTACTAATTTATTATTGGATAGAGAGAAGGAAATTGAGAAGAGAGGGAGAGATAGAGAAGGAAAGAAACAGAGAGACATCTGAAACCCTGCTTCACCTTTCCTAAAACATTCCCCGCAGGTGGGGACCGGAGGCTTGAACCTGGGACCCTGCACATTGTAATATTGTGTGCTCAACCTGGTGCGCCATTGCCTGGCCCCCAAATGGGTCAAAATTCTTTTTTTTTTTTTGTCTCCAGGGTTATCACGGGCTCAGTGCCTGCACTACAAATCCACTGCTCCTGGAGGCCATTTTTCCCATTTTGTTATTTTTATTGTTGCCATTGCTATTGTTGTTGCTGAATAGGACAGTGAGAAATCAAGAGAGGAGGGAAAGACAGAGAAGGAGAAAGACAGACACCTGCAGACCTGCTTCACCATTTGTGAAGCGACTCCCCTGCAGGTGGGGAGCCAGGGGCTAGAACCAGGATCCTACACCAGTCCTTGTGCTTTGCACCGTATGTGCTTAACTCACTGTGCTACCACCCAGCTGCTCAAAATTCTTTATGGGGAGCAGAAGGTGGGAGCTCTGACTTCTGTCATTGCTTCTCCACTGGACATGGACATTCGCAGGTGGATCCATCCCCCTTAGGCCCAGAAGACAACGTCTCTTCCAATGGTTGGCCACATCCTACAAGTCTCCTCCCCACCTCAGCAAGGTCTGCCTCAGAACACTCAACTGCTAGGCGCAGCACAACTTTCAGAGAGTCTTTCTTCTTCTTCTAGCGTTTGCCCTTCTTCCGCAGCCAGTCAACAGCGTCAGGTTGAGCCTGATGTCAAGTTTCGAGACCTCCTTTGAATCTGGAGAGGTGGCAGTCGTTGATTATGTGGGTCATAGTCTGTCTGGAGCCGCAGGGGCAGTTCGGGTCGTCTCTGGCTCCCCAGAGATGGAACATAGCGGTGCACCGGCCATGGCCTGTTCGATAGCGATTGAGGAGGGCCCAATCATAACGTGCTAGGTCAAAGCCGGGTTGACGCTTGCAGCGGTCTGTGATGAGGTGTTTGTTCTTGACCTCAGCTGACTGCCAACTCTGTTTCCAAGAGTCTGGAACAGAGAAGTTCAGTGTAGGCGTAGGGGACCAGACTGGGTGACGAGACGTCAAGCGTTGGACAGGGTGGGCGAAGATATCTGCGTATATTGGCAGGTCCGGTCGAGCGTAGACGTGGGAAATGAACTTAGATGATGCCGCCTCCCGACGAATATCTGGCGGGGCGATGTTGCTAAGAACTGGCAGCCATGGAACCGGGGTGGAACGGATGGTTCCAGAAATTATCCTCATGGAGGAATATAATTTGGAATCGACCAAGTGGACGTGGGGGCTACGGAACCATACTGGGGCACAGTAATCTGCAGTGGAATAGCATAATGCCAGAGATGATGATCGTAGTGTGGAAGCGCTCGCGCCCCATGAGGAGCTGGCCAGTCTTGCAATGATGTTATTCCTCGCGCCCACCTTTGCTGCAGTTTTTATGAGATTTCGTGAAATGACAGAGTGCGATCGAGAGTAACGCCAAGATAGACTGGCTGGGCTTCATGCCAGATTCTCGTATCGCCAACCTGCACATTAAGCTCACGCGAGGCCGAGGCATGGTGTAGATGGAAAACAGATGATACCGTTTTTGCAGTGCTAGGGATTAGTCGCCATTTTTTACAGTAATCAGATATCAGAGACATGTCTTTCGTGAATGTTTCCTCGAGGATGTCGAACTTGGATGCCTGAGTTGCACAGCTGAGAGTCTTACTAAGAATTAAAAAAAATTTTTTTTATTATCTTTATTTACTGGATAGAGACAGCCAGAAACCAAAAGGGTGGGGGAGATAGAGAGGGAAAGAAAGAGAGAGAGAGAGAGGGAGAGAGAGACCTGCAGTCTGGCTTCACCACTTGTAAAGCTTTCCCTCAGCAGGTAGGGACTAAGAATGTTGTTTCTTTCCCCTGGCTGTTACTTGACTTGCACACCTGCATATGCACATATTCAAGCACTCACCTCACCAGAGGATTTTGGCCTGAGCAGCACAACTGGTTCCACCCCAGTCAGTCAGCAGAGGTGAAGAGCTGGCCAATTATGTGAGTCTCAGAAAGCACAACAGACAGCTTCCTCAGCTGGCCTGGGACCCTGGGCTGCCAGGAGAGGAACTACCCAGATCTTTGCAAAAATAAACTGGCACAGCCCCAGAGGATGCCAAGTAGCTTTATTCAGTCTTTCTTTCATGCAGCTCAAAAACTGGATAATGAGGGGTCGGGTGGTGGTGCAGTGGGTGAAGCACACATGCCGCAAAGCCCAAGGACAGGCGTAAGGATCCCGGTTCGAGCCCCCGGATCCCCACCTGCAGGGGAGTCACCTCACAGGTGGTGAAGCAGGTCTGCAGGTGTCTGTCTTTCTCTCCCCCTCTCTGTCTTCCCCTCCTCTCTCCATTTCTCTCTGTCCTATCCAACAACGAACAACATCAACAATGGCAATAATAATAGCCACAACAAAGCTACAACAAAAGGGGGAAAAAAATGACCTCCAGGAGCGGTGGATTCACGGTGCAGGCACCGAGCCAGCAATAACCCTGGAGGAAAAAAATAAAATAAAATAAAAAAATAAAAATAATAAATAATAAAAAAAAACTGGATAATGAAGCATCCTACCAGGGGGGAGATGAGTTATTTAACTACTCAACTCAGAGCAAAAGAAGTGAGAAAAAGCCCTTGAAGGACAGGCTGTCAGAGGCTGAGAACGGAAAAGGATTGGGGGCCAGGTGGTGCTCACCTGGTTGAATGCACATGTCACAATGTGCAAGGACCTGGGTTCAAGCCCCCACTCCTCACCTGCAGGGGGGAAAGCTTCACGAGTCACGGAGTAGGGCTCAGGTGTCTCTCTGTATTTCTCTCCTTCTCTGTTCCCCCCCCCCCAACATCTCAGTTTCTGGCTGTCTCTATCCAATAAATAAATAAAGATAGTAATAAAAAATTCTTTAAAAATGTTTTTAAAAGAATGAAAACTGGAAAAGATTTTTTTTTTTGAAGGAGGAGGATTTTCTTCTCTGCATCCAGGAAAAGACTAATTTTCTTCTTTCCCTCTTGGTAAGAGGGGAAACATAAAAACGGCCTGAGGAACATCTGTGGGGTCTGCCTGGGGGCCAGCTCATGTCCAGACAGCTGAGGACCATTGCCAGCAGGGCCAGGTGCAGAAAGCTACTTCTGCTCACCGCCTCGTAGGCGCACGTGTGAAGAGCTCACCATCTCACCATCTCACCATCTCACAGGACAGGTATCCAGCAGGTATCCCAGCTGGTAGGGTCACCTGTGAGCAGCTGGAGGGGTGGTGGGGCAGATCTCCATCCCTGAAGAGTCTGACAACCAGGTCGGTGTTGGGTACGACTAAATTGCATGGCTTGATTAATTCCAGTGGGTGTCAATGCCACTGGTATGCTGGACAGGCATGCAGATATGTTCTTCAAGAGAGGTTCTTCAAGAGAGGCTGTTTTGAGACCAGAATTTTTGGAGACAATCAAGTCTTTAGATTCTTTTTATTTTTAATTTCTTTGATTTTTAAATATATTTTTTGACTTCCCTCAGGTCATGTATTCTTCTGAGTGTTTTATCCTAACTCAACTTAACTCTTAAGCAGCCCAAACAATAGTCCTCAGGAGGGAGATTTGCATTCCAAACATAGCAAGATGGCAGTCTAAAAGCCCATGAGTAGGTTGGCAGGTGCTAGGACTTAGTGCTGGATGTGGAGTGTGCAGGGGTGAGGTCTTGGAGGGATGCTGGTCAGAGGGTGGATAAAGAGTTGGATTTTATTTTCTGAAATGGGGCAGATAAACACTTTCTGAAAAGAGCTGGAGAGTAAGCCTCGTAGACTATCTTAGGCCATGTGATCTTTGTGGCAATGCTCAGTTCTCTGCGTAAAATCTGGCCCATGGCCGGTGTGTGTGTGTGTGTGTGTGTGTGTGTGTGTCTTTCTCTCTTCCTCTCTCTCTCTCTCTCTCTCACACACACACACACACACACACACACACACACACACACTTCACCTTTTTCTAGAATAAGGATAAACAAATAATTACCTATGGATCAAAGTCTCTTAATTTGTCACCTGGCTTTGACATTGGAACTCAGTCATATCCAATTCTTTTTTTAAAAAAAAAAAAAATTTATTATCTTTATTTATTTATTGGATAGAGACAGTCAGAAATCGAGTGGAAGGGAGAGACAGAGAGGAAAAGAGACAGAAACCTGCAGCCCTGCTTCACCACTCGCAAAACTTTCCCCCTGCAGGGGGGGGGGACTGGGGGCTTGAACCTGGGTCCTTCCACTTTGCAGCATGTGTGCTCAACCAGGTGCGCCACCACTCGGCCCCACATCCAATTCTTTATTGCCTGTGCTGATGTTTGTGCCAGAGCAGTAGAACTGAGGAGCTGTAAGAAGCTCTCTCCTGGGGGGCCAGGAAGTGGCTTCCCTGGTTGAACGCACATATTACAAGGCACAAGGACCCGGGTTCAAGCCCCTATCCCCCACCTACAGGAGGAAAGCTTTGCGCATGGTGAAGCAGAGCTGCTGGTGTCTCTCTGTCTCTCTCCCTCTCTATCTCCCCCTCCCCTCTCCATTTCTGGTTGTCCCTATCCAATTAACAAATAAAGATAATAATAAAAAGAAATTTAAAAAGAAGTTCCCTCCTGGTACAGTCTCTCTTGGCTATGAAACAGGAGTCAACTTCTGCTATTATTTTTTATCATTTTGTTTTCTTTTTCTAAGTATCTTCTTTGTTTATCTGATAGAGTCAGTGCAAAATCAAGAAAGGAGGGGGAGATAGAGCAGGAGAGAGTAAGATGGACACCTATAGGCCTGCTTCACTGCTTGTGATGCTTTTCCCCTGCAGGTGGGGACTGGGGGCTTGAACCTGGGTCTTTGTGTGTGATAATGTCTGTGCTCAACCTAGCGTTCCACCACCCAAGCCCCTTTACATTTTTTTTATCAGGCAGGTGATACATCCAATCATATGTCTTAGAAGATGATGTCCAATAGTTTACAGCTGAGAAGTAGGAAGAAGGTTCATTGCTAAATATCACTTCTTTGTAACATCATCTTCTCATGGGGGGAGGGGGGAGGCTAGTTCAGATATATTTATTTTACTTTTTTATTGCTAGTGCTTGTTTTTTTAAACGTTTAATTAATTAATTAATTAATTAATTTGTTTATTGGATAGAGACAGCCAGAAATTGAAATGGTAGGGGGAGATAGAAAGGGAGACAGAGAGACACCTTCAACACTGTTACAGGACTCACAAAGCTTGCCCCCTGTAGGGGGGCACTGACGGCTCGAACCCGGGTCCTTGTGCATTGTAACATGTGTGCTCAACCAGGTGCACCACCAGCCAATGAAAGGATATTTGTTGATAATGATAAAACATATATATTAAACTCTTTTCTAAACCGATGATCAGTCTTCTTACTCTGTTACTGCACTTCCTTGTGCTGTCAGTCTTTAAGGCTCTGTTTATCCCTGTGTATTATATCATATTATACTTCTCCCCCTTCTCCATAAGCAAGGGTTTGTATCTGGGCCTATTGAAAGACCCTGGAGATTTCTGAGCACCTGTCAAGTGAACCACCAATCACATCAGCTCCAGAAAGAGAGCTGAAATTGTCTTAACATGTTGGCTTCCTTGGGTCTTGAACTTGACCAGGTAGTGATGAGACCAGGTGCTCTCAAGGGGAAATTCCGAGGATCAATGCAAAATCCTTTCAACTAGGGAGTCGGCGACTCCTAGCCAGGCGTGTTCTGTTTGGCCATTGAAAAAAAAAAAAAGTGTGTCCCCAGGTGATCTGAGTGAGATGGTCGCTCCAGCTCTTGGATGAAAAGCCTGACTTCCACTATAAAACTATTTCAGCACTTGTTCATTAAGTTTAAAACATCAAAGAAGACTTGCAAGTCTGGAAAACATTTATAAAAAAATTTCAATGGGGTGTCATTTTGGCAGTGTATGTGCCATGAGCTGTTTGATTTCAACTATTTACAGATGTGTCTAACTCTGCGATTAATGCATATGCTTTCAGAGGAAATTGTGTATGCGAAGTGTTCACAAAATTTACCTAAAAGAGGGAATGAATCAGATTGAACATACAAAGGAAGGACTTCTCCTGTGTGGAGTGGCTCTTGTTTGTATGAGTGTTGAGAAAAGGGAAACATTATTTTTTTTCTTCAAATTTATTTTGTTTTCTAGCTCTTGATATCATTAATTGTGCATCCAAAAAAAAAAAAATGTTAGAACTTAATGTTCCACCTTCATCTTTGTTTGGGATTCCTGAGTTCCAAAGTTGCCAAATCTTTTCTCTCCTGGTTCATATTTATGCTTCGGATCTTTAAATAACTATTTGGAGACTGATCCCATCAGACAATGCCAAAAGACAGCATGAGCTGAGGACAACTCTGGCCCTCTGCAAGTCTAGAAGTTCTCTCCAACATTGTTTTTCTTCTGTAGATTATAGTAAATGAATGGTGCTGTGACTCAGAGCTGCAAGTCTGGAGGTAAAACTGGGAGAAAGTTCAAGTCTTATCCTACAAGAGTTTTTGAAAGATCCAATATTTTCTGTAACTCATATTTTAACTGTCACTTGTGGCTCTCCCTACACCTCATGAGACTTAATGAATTTCTTGCTCTGCTTTTAATAGCAGAGCAAGAAAGTAGGGGAAAGGAAAAAATATATATTTATATAACCTCAGTCACTTGAGTTCTGCTGCATATTGTAACTGACATAGGTTGTAGCAGCCAACCCAGTAAAGGAAGCATTTTTGAAACTGTTGAGATAAGGGAGTCAGTCGGTGGCGCAGTGGGTTATGCGCACGTGGTACAAAACACAAGGACCAGCGTAAGGATCCCGGTTCGAGCCCCCTGGATCCCCACCTGCAGAGGAGTCGCTCCACAAGTGGTGAAGCAGGTCTGCAAGTGTCTGTCTTTCTCTCCCCCTCTCTATCTTCCCCTCCTCTCTCTATTTCTCTCTGTCCTATCCAACAACGATGACATCATTAACAACAACAATAGTAAGTACAATAAAAAAAAAAGGGCAACAAAAAAGGGAAAATAAATTTAAAAATACATAAATAAAAGTAGCCCTTAAAAAAATAAACTGTTGGAGATATTAATTATTGCCAGTACTGCTATAAGACCTGATTGGAAATTTCCACATGGGTGAATTAATTGAGAACACTAGGCAATAATCTCAGTAGCTTTCCTCCATGATAAGACAACGACCTCTATTGTTTTAGATTTTATTGGTTGATTTGACTGATTGATTGATCCCAGAGAGATTGAAAGGGAAAGAGAATGGAGAGGGGAGAGAAAAGGAAAGACACCTGCAGTACTGCTTCACTTCTTGTAAAGCTTGCCCCCATGCAGGTGGGGAGACAATGGTTTATATTCCAAACGTCTCTGGGAAAAAGACAACAGGTCAACCTACAGGAAAGTTCAATTAGAGAATGCCAGGAGAAGGTAGAAAGATACATTCTAGAAAATCTGTTGTCCTCTAGTTAATCGAATAAGAAAGGGTCACCTATCAGGGGCCAGGTGGTGGGAGACCTTGTTGAGCACACATGTTACAAGCCCCCAGTCCCTACCTGCGAGGGGCTGTGGGGGAGCTTCATGAGTGGTGAAGAAAGACTTCAGGTGTCTCTCTGTCTCTCTTCCTCTCTATCTCATCATTCCTCTCAATTTCTGGCTGTCTCTATCCAATACAGAAATAAAGGTATTAATAGCATTTGGGAGTCGGGTGGTAGCCCCATGGTTTACATGCATGTGGTGCAAAGTACAAGGACCGACATAAGGATCCCAGTTCAAGGCCCCAGCTCCCCACCTGTAGGGGAGTCTCTTTACAGATGGTGAAGCAGGTCTGCAGGTGTCTGTCTTCCTCTCCCCCTCTCTGTCTTCCCCTCCTCTCTCCATTTCTCTCTGTCCTATCTAACAATGATGACGACATCAGTAACAACAATAAAAAAAAGGGTAACAAAAGGGAAAATAAATAAATATTTTAAAAATTTTTTTTAAAAAGATAAGGGACCGGTTGGTGGCACACCTGGCTGAGCGCTCAACTTGCGGTGCATAAGGATGCAGGTTCAAGCCCCCCCTGGTCCTCACCTGCAGGGGGAAATCTTTGCGAGTGAAGCAGTGCTATATATGTCTCTCTTATCTCTCTCTTTATTTTTCCCATTCTCTCAGTTTCTGTCTCTATCCAATAAATAAAGATAATAAAAACATTTTTTAAAAGATAATAATAACAATAAAAGAAAATATCACCTACCTAGCAAAATGGGTGACCAGAATATCCTTCAGTCAGTCCAGCCTAAATACTATAGTCTTGAAAACAAGCCTTGAAAAATGTTTTAAAAGGGTGAGGGTAGATAGTATAATGGTTATGCAAAGAGACTCTCATCCCTGAGGCTCCAAAGTCCCAGGTTCAATCCCCTGCACCACCATAAGCCAGGGCTGAGCAGGGCTCTGATTAAAAGAAAAGGAAAAAAAATGTTGAGCAATGTCTTATGATCCCTTTTCCTATATCACAAGGGAAAATTTGAAAAATATAGTTCAATTAATGGTATTTCTGAAATTCTTATACCTCAGACTTCATTGCCTTTGGTCTGGCCACCATTCCCTTTCACCTGCAGTTACTGAACTCTAATCACTTTTAAACTGGGCATCTTGGAAAGGATCAGAATAGCTTGGCTAGAAATAAGTTCTAGGCTCCTAATGCACACCTCTAACTTTGTAAAGTCTTGCTTTCTTTTCCTTTCTTTTCCTTTCCAGGTTAATTTGTGACATCTTTACAATATTTAGTCTCTTTTTCCAAACATCCACTAGCTGGATAAATCCTACATTCCTCCGTCTCTGCTAGAGATCACAGTGTTACCTCGATTGAAGATCTCTCTCTCTCTCTCTCTCTCTCTCTGTGTGTGTGTGTGTGTGTGTGTGTGTGTGTGCGCCTGTGTGTGTGCGTGTGTGTGTGTGTGTGTGTGCCTGTGTGTGTGCGTGTGTGTGTGTGTGTGTGTGTGTGTGTGTGTGTGTGTGAATTCCTAAGCCCCCCTGATCTTCCAGGCCAATCAGCCAGTCAGCCTTGTGAATCCCACACATCAGCTAGAAAAATACCTTTCCCAATGCTGGAAGCCAATTAATATTGAATGAATAAGAGAATCACTGCTCCTTTCTGAATTTTCTCTTGGCTGCATTACACAGGGAGGTAAGAATATGTTTTCATATTTTTCAAGGATTTAACTCACTCCTTTGGGAGAAGAAGCTTGGATTTATTTGTCCTACTTTGTCACTCCTTAAAAACTGGAGAAGGCTTTCACATGTGGCCCTCCCCAGGAAACAGAAACCCTTTCAAGTAAGCCCCAGGCCTTGTGCTCTTAGAGAGACCCCATTTCACACCATGAGCTGGAGCATGTGCAAGAGGCAAGTCCAGGCACCACACAGGCAAATCCACAGGACAGGTGTTGACTCAGGGTCTGGAGACCAGGCAGCCTGACCTAAGAGCAGTGGCTCAGTTTGGAAAGACACACGGAGATGCAGGGCCCCTCTCACGCCTCACCTGCCTGGTAGTGTAGGTGCAATGACACCACAGGACAGTATGAGTTCTCAGAGGAAAAAAAAAATCGCCTGGTAATAGGAGTAGAACGAGAGCTCATTAAGATGAAACAGTGTCTGATATCCTCGAGTCAGACAAAAGAGAACATGAAATTGATGTGGTCAGCATCACTGCCAAGCGGCGTTTGAAAAGAATCAAACCAAGTGGCGACTGACAGCACTTGATGAGGAAAATACCCACAAATGAAACAGAAGCGTGTTGAATGCAAACCGCTGCTCTTAAATGCATTACAAGATGACTTTGCGTTAGCTTTCCTTCCACAGTGAGAGCTTTTGAAGCAGCTCTATAAAAGGAACAAGGCGTAGACATTTCATATGCTCTTGTCAGAGCCCTATAGCAAAGTGGAGGTGGGGGGGTAGGGTTAATTTAATTGTGGAACTCTCCTCCTTCTGAAATGAGTTCAGGCTTGTTTCTTGTGCTGAACGAATAAAAAGCCCTTCTTGGGAGCACTGCTGGGAGCAACAGTGGGTGACTATTGACGTGAGGAATATTAGCACTGACACTGGCCCTCAGAGGTCTCTAACTATCAAAGAAAGGGCATGTCAGTTAACCAACACTTCTTCTTACCACCTCTAAAAACAACAGTCAAGAAGGCATTTGTGTTTGTCTATTTGTTTTTTCCTTTATTGGGGTTTACAATTGACAGTAAAATACCGTAGTTGGTACATGTGTAACATTTCTCAGTTTTCCACATAATACTCTAACCTACCACTAGGTCCTCCTCTGCAGTCATGATCCAGGACCCGAACTCTGTCCACCCACCCCAGAGTCTTTTACTTTGGTGCAAAACTCCAACTCCAGTCCAAGTTCTGCTTAGTGTTTTCCCTTCTTATCTTGCTTTTCAACTTCTGTCTATGAGTGAGACCATCCCATCTTCATCCTTGTCTTTCTGGCTGATCTCACTTCACAGGATTCCTTCAAGCTCCATCCAAGAGGAGGTGAAGAAGGTGAAGTCACCACTTTTAATAGCTGAGTTGTATTTCATTGTATATATAAACCACAGCTTTCTTACCCCTTAGCTAGTGTAAATATAAAATAGATTGATTCAGTGGTCCAGGAGAAGGATAAAGCATTGGAATCTCAAGCATAAGGTCCCAGGTTCAATCCCTGGCAGCACATGTACCCAAGTGATGGTCTGGTTCTTTCTTCCTGTCTGTCATTAATAAATAAATACAACATTTAAAAAAATGAATATGCAAAAACACATTGATTCAGACCAAAGTCTACATTTTTTAATTGCTTCAGATGAAGCATATATATTTTTTACAAATTAGTCATGGACATGGAGCCACCCCAAGTCTGAGTAATCCAAAGGCAGCCAGGAGTCTACTGAGGGCAGAAGTGGGTGATGGTGGGGAGGGAGAGGGCGGGAGGCAGGTGGGCAGTTCAGCCATCGCTGGTGCTGTTCATGTCCATGTTGGCAGGATGGCCACATCCCCTTGGCCTGTCATTGCTGGGTGGATTTTCCACCAATCATAACTGCACCAACTGAAAATCTAGTTTGCATGAATAGAGCTGGCTCCGACCCCTTTTGCCTAAATAAGCAAGTGCCTTGCTTCCTGGGTTGTTCAGTGCCCAGGCCTAGAGGGCCTGTGTGCCACCACCTGGGCCCTGTTTAGTTGCTTATATATATATATATATATATATATATATATATATATATATATATATATATATATATATATGGGGTTGATTGGTAGCACAGTGGGTTAAGCGCATGTGGTGCAAATTTCAAGGACTGGCCTAAGGATTCCAGTTTGAACCCTGGCTCCCCACCTGCAGGGGAGTCGCTTCACGGGTGGTGAAGCAGGTCTGCAGGTGTCTGTCTTTCTCTCCCCCTGTCTTCCCTTCTTTCTCCATTTTTCTCTGTCCTGTCCAACAATGATGACATCAACAACAATAATAATTACAACAACAATTAAAAAACAAGGGCAACAAAAGGGAAAATAAATAATAAAAAATTTAAATATGTTCTTATTTATGCTGGATAGAGACAGAAAAAAATTGAGAGGGAAATGGGAGCTAGCGAGGGAGAGAGACACCAGTAGTTGCCTGCCTGTCAACTTACTGCCTACAGGTGGGGACCAGTGGCTCCAAGACAGGTCTTTGCACATGGTAAAGTGTGCACTCAACCAGGTGTGCCACCAGGCAGGCTGATAGTTTTGTTCACTGATTAAGAAAGAAAACCTGGCTGGCGTCCTCCACACAAATCCTCCAGAGACTCTGCCCCTCATGGCAGAGGAGCCATCTCCAACTTTTATATCTCTGTCTTTGATGTTGCTTCTCACCCTTCAAAATGTCCAAACAGCAGCTTAAAAAGGCATTTTCAGGTTCCCCGAGGGAGGGCAGCAGAGGTCAAATCTGTTCTTGATAGACCACCCGCCCCCCTCCACAACCTCTTCAAGGGTCGGCATGTGGGAGGCAAGGGTCCCGCTGCTGTCCTTCCAGCTGCAATGGCCCTCCTCCTCTCTCTAATTACTTGTTAATTTTAAAATGAGAATTACTTGACTTGAAATAACGAGCGCCTACATTTTAAAGGCATGAACACATCGTCTGTTTCTTAATTTAAGAAACTTCAGACTATCTCCATCTATGTGTGGTTGACACAGTTTTCAAAAATACATTTCTGGGGGACAGAATGTCGAGCAGAATCAAGCTTGGGAGAGCATCGTCTCATAGGAAAGACAGCTCTTGTTCAGTCAACTGTGACAGCAGTAATTCAGGTTGCAGCCCTGTGCTGTGGGAACCAGGCAAAGTAAACAGAAAAAACAGAAAAGAGCACCTCGTTCCTCCCACAGTTTGGCTGTGAAACATGACCCACAGGAATGGCAAAGGAGGGAAACACTTTTCTGTCTTTAGAAACCTCCTTCGGCTCAATAGTCGATTGAAAGCTGAGGATCAACTGGGCTTTTTTTCATTTTAATCTTCTTAAGATAATTTATTCTAACAGGGTAAAGTGACCAGGTGCTTAAGGGAGGGTGTGGGGGAAGCCAATGAAGTGTCATCTCAAATCTCCCTTTGTTTGGGTGACCAAGACTTGGAGTAGGTGACTGAAGCTTGGGATCCTGCTGGCTGACCCTACCTGCAAAGTGAGAGTCAACAATGGACTTGAACAGCACCAGCGAGAATTCTCAGTGATACTGGGGGAAAACAAAACTGCTTTGGAGAGGCTCTGAATGTGCTGAGCACTTAATGCAAACCACAGCCTTTCTGCTATTTCAAGGAACTTGCTTAGTGGACTCTTTCTAACTTTGAGACTCCTGGTGAGCTCATCATCATCTTCTTCTTCTCTTTCTTCTCCTCCTCTGCCTCCTTCTCCTTCTTCTCCTTCTCTTCCTTCTCCTTCTTCTTCTTCTCCTCCTCCTCCTCCAGCGAGAATTCTCAGTGATACTGGGGGAAAACAAAACTGCTTTGGAGAGGCTCTGAATGTGCTGAGCACTTAATGCAAACCACAGCCTTTCTGCTATTTCAAGGAACTTGCTTAGTGGACTCTTTCTAACTTTGAGACTCCTGGTGAGCTCATCATCATCTTCTTCTTCTCTTTCTTCTCCTCCTCTGCCTCCTTCTCCTTCTTCTCCTTCTCTTCCTTCTCCTTCTTCTTCTTCTCCTCCTCCTCCTCCAGCGAGAATTCTCAGTGATACTGGGGGAAAACAAAACTGCTTTGGAGAGGCTCTGAATGTGCTGAGCACTTAATGCAAACCACAGCCTTTCTGCTATTTCAAGGAACTTGCTTAGTGGACTCTTTCTAACTTTGAGACTCCTGGTGAGCTCATCATCATCTTCTTCTTCTCTTTCTTCTCCTCCTCTGCCTCCTTCTCCTTCTTCTCCTTCTCTTCCTTCTCCTTCTTCTTCTTCTCCTCCTCCTCCTCCTTCTTCTCCTTCTCCCTCTTCTTCTTTTTCTCCTCCTCCTCTCCCTCCTCCTTTTTTGGTAAGGAATCACAATGAGCAGTAAGGTTAAAATATATAGATTATCCCCCCTTGATTGTAGAGACAGAACAATATGGTGTGTGTGATATGTGACAGGTTGAGAGGGACAACCTGCCCCAGATAGCTCTGCTAACACAGCCCTGAACAATGGTTTTCCTAGTCAAGGAGTGATAGCAGAACTTGCCCCCTGAAGTGATGCAGGAGTCAGGCAACAAGCAAACACTACAGAAAAAAAAAAAAAAAGCGTATAACCCTTTCTCGTTTTTTTTACTGTAAGTATGAATATCTCCTGTTCTGTTTAGCATACTGCAAACACGACTTACTCATTAATGAATTCTGTGCTTGGGAAGGAGTCTTGTATGTGATTTAGAAAAAAATAAGAGACCCTCACAAATAGAAGAACCATCATTTCAACATTATTATAATTCCCTTTCCCACCCATTCCTCACAATCACATACTCTTGATATATTTAATCTTTTGCAATGGTTCCCATGGCAACTCTTGCTGGTGGTGGTGGCTGAGCTGAGTCTTGAAACCCAGGGCTGCCCTGGGCAGGTCTTTTTCTTTTCTCCCATCTCTCTTTTATCTGTTTGTTTATTTATTTATATTAAACCTCAGTTATCTTAGCACACTCTTTGCACTGGCCAGCAGGCCCTTGCCAGAGATGAGAATATGGGCACTTTTTAAGAACAAAAGATGTGCTGTTTTTGTCCTGTCTCCTTTTTGTTTTTCAAAGCAGATACCCCAATTGATTCCGGTCTGTGCTCACCATCATCAATACTTAGGGCCTCCCTAACTGCCCAGGTGAATGTGAATGGCTCACTGCTCCTGTTGGGGACACAGATGAAGTGTGTCCCTAAAGAAAATGGTCATGTCTGCTCTACCCTCAGTTCCAGGATGGCCAGAGAAGCAAACCATTGAACTTCCTAGGTGAGCCAGTTCCTAGGAAGTGGCCAGGCAAGACTGGAACCTTGAAATGTTCAGGAATTCCAATGCTAGCACCTACTTTTCATCTCCTTCCTGCAATTTGGCTTCTACCTCTTTCAGATAATACCAGCACTGAGGAGTGGGCTCAGAGACTAGGGAAAAAAATCACATATTATTATTAATCACTGTAATTACTTTTCTTGGCCCAACTGTGGAGCTGGGAAGTGAACCAACTCCTCTTGAGTCCACTCCTTACTAAAGCTTGTTACGGAGTAAGCCACCATTACCTCATCCTTAGTTACCCCAAACTAGAAGGAGTATTACTGCAACATGGCAATATTTCCTCTGAAATATAGTTGAGCTTGTTTACTGACAGACATTCAAGCTCACAAAAGACAAGGTTGGAATCGCTCTTTCTTAAAGATGCACAAGAGTCTTGTGTCTAACTCCCAAATGTCCACAAGATTTCAGTGTAAAGAAAATCAGTTTAAAAACTACTTACATATACTGGTGTGAGAAGATACTTCTGTTTAACCATGTGAGGCAAGTTAGGAGTTCAGAGGTAGTGGTTTAAAGGGCCTTGAAGTGTGTCACAGCAGTCACACTCCCAATAGATGGAGGTCCACTCTCTGTTGTAATGAATAGACAGCTAAGCATCCCATTAGTGTGTGTGCACTTTCAGTTTCCTCAGAAGCAAATATTGTTGGTAAGCTTCTAGTTCTGCTTCTGGGATCCTTTCTGTTACATTGCTTGACGTTGTGGTCTATTTACATGGTGATTATGTTACATTGGTTTGGTCTCACTCCCCCTGCCTCCGGGAGATTTTGGTTTAGTCCTTACCTTTTCTTGCTTCTCTCTTCTCCCCACCCCCTATCCTATGTCCTTCCTGCTGCCACCGGAGGAGAGAGAGGCAGGACAGAATTGTGTGGTGATTAGATTAGATTAGTTTTTTGAAGCGTTCGCTCGTAAATAAAGAAATATTGCTTCTCTGCTCAGCCTTGTGTCCCTGGTGTCTGTCTCCCACCGGGAAGCTAGCCCGGCATACTGGCATGCTGAACTCTGACTGACAAAATATGTTAAATGTATTTCGTTAAGAGTCATCAGTATGAGTTGCAGAATATACCAGAATATTTTTACTGGGATGGGGAGGACCCTGTTGATTGCTTTGTGCTGTGCTCTACATTGTTGAAGAAGATTGTCTGGATTTTTCAACCAGTGGTTTTACTTGCCAGCAAATCTGAGACTCCATGAAGTCAACATTTTGACAATTTATTCAACTGTCACTGTGACTTAGTGTTATGGGTGGCAGGAGACCCAAACTCGAATTCTCCTGAGCTAGTCTGGGCACACTCACACTGCATACTTATATAATTTCAGCCGCATTCATATACCTCTTCCAGTCTGACTTTCTCACCTAACAATAGTGTTACAGACCTTAAGGTCCATTTGGACTTTCTATAATACTACAAAATTAATCCATGGGTACTTTTCAGCAATGTATAATTACACTGCACTTAAAACACTGTAGCTTTTTTTTTTTTAAGTATGTCTTAGGTCAATTGGCAGAACATGAGACAAATATGTCAACTTCTACTTTGATTTTAGAAAAACATTTTGAAGCATAGCGATAAACTGTGCCTGAAATGTATGATTTGATAAGGTTCTTGATGTATATAAAAATATATATATACTCTGTCATCACCACAGTCAAGATAATGAAAATCTCCAGGATGCAGATAAATTCCTCATGTTCTTTTCTAATCTCTTCTCTCTGCACTTTCCATCCTGCAGCACCACCCAACTGCTAGGCAACTGATCTCTTTCACTATTGATCAGTTTGTATCACCTAGAATTTTTGGCAGGCGACCCCACCAATGTATCCTGGAGCCTTGCTTCCCCAGAACACCACCCCACTAGAGAAAGAGAGAGACAGGCTGGGAGTATGAATTGACTTGTCAACACCCATGTTCAGCGGGGAAGCAATTACAGAAGCCAGACCTTCCACCTTCTGCATCCCACAATGACCCTGGGTCCATGCTCCCAGAGGGATAAAGACTAGGAAAGCTATCAGGGGAGAGGATGGGATATGGAGTTCTGGGGGTGGGAATTGTGTGGAGTTATATCCCTCTGATCCTATGGTTTTTGCCAGTGTTTCCTTTTTATAAATAAAAATTAAAAAGAAGAAGAAGAATAGGAAAGTTTTCAAGGGGGCTGGGGGTATAATAGGGAGTTCTAGTGGTGGTGGTAATTGTGTAGAATTGTATCCCTCTTTTTTCCTATGGTCTTGTCAATATCTCCATTTTATAAATAAAAAAATTGCAGAAAAAAATAAATAGAATTAGATCATTGAAAGTTATTATTATTATTATTATTATTTAATCTCAGTTTCTTTCACTCGGTGTGATGATTTTGAGATTCATCTAGGTTCTTGCAGCTATTTATAGCCTACTCCTTTTTGCTCCATCCATATGCTATTTTGCACTGATACATACCAGAGCTCATTCATTCATTCACTTGCTGATGGACACTGGCAGCTATTCCTTTAAGGATCATTAGATATAAAACTTCTTTATTTATATATATATATATATATATATATATATATATATACATATATATATATGAAACTTTGACTTCCAGAGGCGGGGCTACAGAGCAGCAGCAGTGGTGTTTTTCTCCCCTCCTCTCCCAGGTCAACTAGGAATACCAAAGGAGACCACCTGGGACCTCAACAAAGCAGGAGTAGAATGGCCTCAGGAACCCACCAAATACTGGTGAGTGCAAACACATGTGGCTCATGGACAGAGAGGAGCCTAGGGAGAGATTCAGTGACTGGTAACAGTCCGGCAGTTTACCAGTTGCTTTACCAACTAAAAGACGGCTGAAGGGAGAAAAGGACTCCCCTAAGACTCACCAAATGCAACTGTGAGTCTCCATTGCTACTGCCCTCAGAGGCTGGAGCAGCAGGGAGGAGGCCCTGTGCTGACATCTGGGAACAGAGAACTGACCAGGAAACTCAGGAGAAGATCTATACCTCAGTGGCCTAGCAGTGGGGCTGTGTGGTGGGAGCCTATCCACATTGTTCTCCTAGTGAGAACATGGTGAATAATTGTCTCAGAATGTATAGACTATAATCGGGACTTATTTAGAAAGTCAAGGGCCCAGCAGTGCTGCCTGGCTTGACAGAGAAGCTGAATTGAGCCTGGAGCTTTGGATCTTTGGGGTGTGAGAGTCTCTTTGCATAACCACTGTGCTATCTCTCACCCACCCTGATTTATCTCTTGGTCAGGTGTGAGTGATTAAACTAAGAAGCCTAGTTATAGTTTAAAAGCCCTCAGGCTCCCATAGCCTACAGGGAAGAAAAAGAACAAAAGAGGCTTTTAACAGCGTCTGTGCTCCAACTCAGGGATTGAAATCATTGAAACAACTGTTAATTTCCACAACTGTGAACTCTTTAATTACCTTACTTAGATACAAGTCAATCCAGGCAAGAGTGTTCAGTAATTTGAAAAGTACTGAGATAGGCACCTCATAACATACTATATAGAATGGTTAAGCCAGCCAGAAGAAATATTGGAAAAATGAACCAGGACAGGAGTCCAGCAAAAAGCCTCCCAAAGGTTGAACTACAAAATAGGGAGGTCAACATCGAAATGCTTGTTAAGGTAATAGTCACAGGAGTGAGTATAGAGTTTAAAAGAATTGTAATCAGAAATGCAGAAACAACTAATGAGACTCTGGATAAAAACACTAATTATCTCAAGGTTATTAGCTGAAAGCTGAAATAGCTGAGCTAAGAACACAACTAGCTGAACAAGCTAAAACAGTATCAAAGGGTAGTATAAACCTATGGGACTACATCAAATTAAAAAGCTTCTGCACTGCAAAAGAAAGCACTACCCAAACAAGAGACCCCTCACAGAATGGGAGAAGATCTTTACATGCCAAACATCAGACAAGAATTTAATAACCAACATATATAAAGAGCTTGCCAAACTCAACAACAAGACAACAAATAAACCCATCCAAAAATGGGAGGAGGACATGGACAGAATATTCACCACAGAAGAGATCCAAAAGGCCAAGAGACACATGAAAAAAATTCTCCAAGTCTCTGATTGTCAGATAAATGCAAATAAAGACAACAAAGAGATACCACTTCACTCCTGTGAGAATGTCATACATCAGAAAAGGTAACAGCAGCAAATGCTGGAGAGGTTGTGGGGTCAAGGGAACCCTCCTACATTGCTGGTGGGAATGTAAATTGGTCCAGCCAATTTACATTGTGGAGAGAGTCTGGAGAACTCTCAGAAGGTTAGAAGTGGACCTACCCTATGTTCCTGCCATTCCTCTCCTGGGGATAGATCCTAAGGAACCCAACACACCCATCCAAAAAAATCTGTGTGCACATATGTCCTTAGCAGCACAATTTGTAATACCCAAAACCTGGAAGCAACCCAGTTATCCAACAACAGATGAGTGGCTGAGTAATGTGTGTTATATATACACAATGGAATACTACTCAGCTATTAAAAATGGTGACTTCACTGTTTTCAGCCAATCTTGGATGGAGCTTAAAGAAATCATGTTAAGTGAAATAAGTCAGAAACAGAAGGATGAATATGGGATGATCTCACTCTCAGGCAGAAGTTGAAAAACAAGATCAGTAGAGAAAATACAAGTAGAACCTGAACTGGAGTTGGTATATTGCACCAAAGTAAAAGACTCTGGGGTGGGTGTGTGGGGGAGGAGAGAATACAGGTCCAAGAAGGATGACAGAGGACCTAGTGGGGGTTGTATTTTTATATGGAAACTGGGAAGTGTTATGCATGTACAAACTATTGTATTTCTGGTTGAATATAAAACATTAATTCCCCAATAAAGAATTTTTGTTTTTAAAAAAAGGAAACATTGACAAAACCATAGGATATAAAAGTTCTAGGAACATCTGTGTATGTCTTTGTCTGGGTATAACTTCTCATGTCTAGCATCAGAGTGATTGAATCATATAGTACTTGCATCTTCAGCTTCTTAAGATACTGACCAGGAGTCGGGCGGTAGCGCAGCGGGTTACAAAGAGCAAAGGGTTCAAGCCCCTGCCTCCCCACCTGCAGGGCAGTCGCTTCACAGGCGGTGAAGCAGGTCTGCAGGTGTCTATCTTTGTCTTCCCCTCTCTGTCTTCCCCTCCTCTCTCCGTTTCTCTCTGTCCTATCCAACAACAACAACAACATCAATAACTACAACAATAAAACAAGGGCAACAAAAGGGAATAACTAAATATTAAAAAACACATGTTGACTGCTAGGTTGTACACATGTTTCTCTCTATCAGCGGTGTATGAGAGTTCTGGTCCCCTCCCCACCCTTCCCTCCCCCTCCATACACACACTCCTTGCCAATATTTGTAGCATCAGTCTTTTTAATTTTAGACTTTCTCTCTGCTGTAATGATATGTAAATGTGGTTTTGATCTGCATTTTCCCTTTCACATATGTTTCATGGGCTTATCTGGTCTTTATATATACGTTTTTCTTTGATGAAATGTCTGTTCAGATCTGTTGCCTATATATATATTTTTTTCTTTGATGCCATGTTTGTTCAGATCTGTTGCCCACTTTTGGTTTGCGCTGTTTATCTTTTTATTACTGAGTCTTGACCTCCTTTATAAATTCTGGAAACAAGTTCCTTAGCTGACATCTGATTCACGAATATTTTCTTCCTGTCAGCAGTTGTCTTGTCATCATCCTTAAGGTACTTTCAAAGAGCAGAGTTCTTAAATCAAAGAAATTCAATGTCTCAAATATTTTTTCTTTGTTCGAGTCTATGTTTGATGTGATAGCTTAGAAACCTTTACCCAAGGAAGCATCCCAGAAAGGTTTTCCTTCCTCCTAGAAATTGTATAGTTCTGTGCATGATCTATGAGTCATTTATAAATGATCATATGATTCATTTAGAGGTAATCCCTATGTGGTTTGAGTTGCTACTCAGTGTTTAAAAAAAAATCAAATTGGAATGTCTACCCTGCATCATTTTTGCATCTTTATCAGAAAATTTATTTATTGCTCACTATGTGTGAATCTGGTGTGGACTATTTTTAATATTTACCTATTTATCCTTGAAATTTTTTTCCCTCCATGGATCCTATCCTTTTAGGATAGGATTTTATCAGTTTTTGCTTCCTATGTTTTGAAGTTCTGTTATAAGTTATATTAACATGACAATGGTTTTGTTCCATAATGAATTAACCCCTTTTTCATTGTGCAGTGACTTTTATCATGACTAGTATCCTTGCTCTGAAACCTGTTTTGTCTGACAGTAATAAAGTCACTGAAGCCTTCTCAGGCTGCATGTCGGCAAGACTCACCTCCTCCCATGTCCTCACATTGGACCCAATATGTTTATAGTTAAACTCCATTTCTCCTAGGATGCGTGTCATGCGTCTTACTTTTTTGTCCCCCACCTGAGAGCATCTGCTTTTTAACCAAAGCATCAAAAGTTCTAGAAATATGTGAATGATATTCACCCTCTTTCTGTTGTTTATTTGTGCCACTTAAGTGCTTGAGTTGTCGTTCCATTTTGTTTTTTTGTTTGTGTTTTTCCCTCTTCTTCCTGTAGCCCTTTCCTTGTCTGTCTTTTGGAGTCAACATTTTCCATTTATTTACTTATTTGAGAACCATTCCGTGGGGAGTCAGGCTGTAGCGCAGCGGGTTAAGCGCAGGTGGCGCAAACAAGGACCGGCATAAGGATCCCGGTTCGAACCCCGGCTCCCCACCTGCAGGGGAGTCGCTTCACAGGCGGTGAAGCAGGTCTGCAGGTGTCTATCTTTCTCTCCCCCTCTCTGTCTTCCCCTCCTCTCTCCGTTTCTCTCTGTCCTATCCAACAATGACGACAATAATAACTACAACAATAAAACAACAAGGGCAACAAAAGGGAATAAATAAATAAAATAAAATATTTTAAAAAAATTTAAAAAAAAAGAACCATTCCGTTACATTGACTCTGCGCCAGCATTGTCCTGTGCCCTGGAAGTACAGGCCTGAGTGAAACAGACAGGCCCCTGCCTTCTGTGACTTAGCCTCCAATCGGAGAAAGAGCAAGGGGACAGGCCGGACATGGAGCCACATGCCAGACTGTACAGTGAAGGGAGTGAGAGAAACTGGACAAAGAGGTTCTTCAGCTGAGGGGCCCATCACACAGCCCTTGTAGATCATGGTAGACTGCTTGAATCTTATGCCAGGTGTGATGAAAAGCTACAGACAGAGTTTGAGTGTGAAAGTAGCAGGGTCTGGTTTACATTTTATCAGAGGACCTCTGGTTGCCATGTGGCAGAGCTAACCAGCCTCCAAGCAAAAAAGTACAGTTAAGAGGCTGTTGCCAATCTCCAAGAGAGACCAGGCAGAAAGAAGCAGGTCAGGGCTACGTGGTTGAATTCTAGAACCCATCAGTGTATTGAGGGTAGGGAAAGAACTGGTAAAACTCAGCTGAGTTCTAGGTTCTTATCCCAACAACCCCATGAAAAATGCTGCTATTCATCTGCAAAAGATCAGGTTTTGTTTTTGCCATGTTATGTCTGAGATGTTTGTTAGCTATCCAAATAGTAAAATCAATTACACAATTGGAGGAAAGCCTGGAAACAGAGGGGAGAGGTCATCTGGAGGGGACATTTGGAAGCTGCCAAAGAACATGTGCAAACTTCTAAGAAACATCTCAAGGGGAAAAAGAATTTATCTTCTTGTGATGCGAATTTGGCATGTTCCTTTGTAGTCCAAAGAGTCTTAAAGTCGAGGGGGCTGGGCAGTGGATGACCCAGCACATGTCACCATGTGTGAAGACCCGCATTCAAACCCCTTTTCTGCATATGCAAGGAGGCTAGTTTCACAAGTGGTGAAGCAAGGCTGAAGGTGTCTCTCTTTCTCTTTCCCTATCTCCCCACTCCCTCTCAATTTCTCTCTGTCTTTATCCAGTAAACAAATAAATAAATGGAATTACTAAAGGGAACACACAGAGAATGGTAGTAAAAGTTTTTTGACCTCATGCAGCAAAAGCTGACTCTAGGTATCTAAAATAAGAAATCAGTCAGGGAATCCTTGGATTCCTACACGGATCTGTTGGACCTGGGCCTCTAACAGATCCCTCTCTCCACCATCACTGGTCATCTCCATCAGGAACAACGTCATAAGCCTCTCTTGTGGGCCTCTCCAGGACCTGGCCCTCAATGCAGAACAACAATGGTAGAAACTTTCCCACTCTCGAAGTGGGGCCTGCACTGCCCCTCGAGGAAGATGGGTTCTGAAATGAGAGCAGCCTAGAATGTTCCAGCTGTGGCCATGGACTGTGAGCTCAGACTGACAGAGACTCAGAGGTCACACAGAATCCTGTGCTGGATGTGAACAGACATGGACCCAGGTCAGATTAGTGGGGTCTACAATTAACTGTATTTGTATACTTTCCCCATATTTGGGAGCTACTCTGCCCTGATCCAGCTTTCTTGTCCTATTTCCAACTCTGACACTATCTGCCCAGACAATACCTTTAGTCCACCTGCATGTTAGTTGTTGGGCTCAGGTAAAAATTAGTAAAGTCATGGACCCCTTGGGACATGCCTAAAATAGACTTCCTAGCTTCTTCCCACGTGAAGGCCCCAAATCTCATTGGCTACATTCTCGCCTTTAGGTTCCGGATTATTAAACAATTTGTTCTGCTTTATATCTTAATGCTTTTTCAGCCACCAGGTTCCAGATGCTACCATGATGCCATCCTGACCTCCCTGGGCAGACGCCCTCACCCATGTGTCCTGGAGCCTCCCCTCCCCAGAGCCCTGCCCCACTAGGGACAGACAGACACAGGCTGGGGGTGTGGATCCACCTGCCAACACCCATGTCTAGCGGAGAAGAAATGACAGAAGCCACAACTCCCACCTTCTGCTCCCCATAAAGAATTTTGGTCCATGCTCCTAGAGGGATAAAGAACAGGGAAGCTTCTGATGGAGGGGCTAAGACATAGAACTCCTGTGCTAGAAACTGAACCCCTCTTATCCCACAATCTTGTCGATTATTATTAAATTACTAATAGTAATAAAAATAGAGAAGAAGGGTCGGGCTGTAGCGCAGCGGGTTAAGTGCAGGTGGCGCAAAGCACAAGGACCAGCATAAGGATCCCGGTTCGAGCCCCCGGCTCCCCACCTGCAGGGGAGTCGCTTCACAGGCGGTGAAGCAGGTCTGCAGGTGTCTGTCTTTCTCTCCCCCTCTCTGTCTTCCCTCCTCTTTCCATTTCTCTCTGTCCTATCCAACAATAACAACAACAATAATAGCTACAACAATAAAACAACAAGGGCAACAAAAGGGAATAAATAAATAAAATAAATATTAAAAAAAGAGAAGAAATGAATCAAAATATTTTAAATGTTTTTTTTTGTCTCCAGGGTTATTGCTGGGGCTCAGTGCCTGCACCATGAATCCACTGCTCCTGGAGGCCTTCCCCCCCCCCTTTTGTTGCCCTTGTTGTTGTAGCCTTGTTGTGGTTATTATTGTTGTTGTTGATGTTGTTCCTTGTTGGATAGGACAGAGAGAAATGGAGAGAGGAGGGGAAGACAAAGAGGGGGAGAGAAAGACAGACACCTGCAGACCTGCTTCACCGCCTGTGAAGCGACTGCCCTTCAGGTGGGGAGCGGGGGGCTTGAACCGGGATCCTTACGCCAGTCCTTGTACTTTGCGCCAAGTGAGCTTAACCTGCTGCGCTACCACCCAACCTTCTTAAATGGTTTTTAATGTCTTTTGTTATTGGTTGTAACTCTCTGTGACACTATTTTATCAATTGCTTCAAGGTTTCCAGTATATAGTTCTACTTCACCGTAATCTGCCTTCAAGCAAGATATACCACTTCACTTACAACTGTTTCCTGCCATCTCTCCTCCCAATCTTCAGAATGTTGTCACAAGTCTTATTTCTGCACTTAATGTACACTCCCCAGTAGATTGTCACCGCTTGAAGCATTTGATGACTTTTTCAAGAAGTTTGAATAGACAGCAGGCAATTTCTTTCTAGCGTTTGCCCTTCTTCCGTAGCCAGTCAACAGCGTCAGGTTGAGCCTGATGTCAAGTTTCGAGACCTCCTTTGAATCTGGAGAGGTGGCAGTCATTGACTATGTGGGTCATAGTCTGTCTGGAGCCACAGGGGCAGACAGGGTCGTCTCTGGCTCCCCAGCGGTGGAACATAGCGGCGCACCGGCCATGGCCTGTTCGATAGCGATTGAGGAGGGCCCAGTCATAACGTGCTAGGTCAAAGCCGGGTTGTGGCATATTAACTACGGAGTTAAGCTCCATTCCCTGAGCTCTACATTTCTCTGTAAAGATACAAGTCTCCACATGGAATCATCGTTCCTCTGTGCTTAACGAACTCACTTTAGTGTTTCTTATAGGTGTGTTACTAACTCTCTTAGCTTTGCCTGTAGGAACAAATCTTTATGTGGTGCCTTGATCATGGAGAAATGTGGGCACTGGCCAAGATTCGAAACTGACAGTTTGGACCTCTCTACTTTAAAGTGGATGCTCCAGTGTCTTCTCCTAGGTGTTGTTTCTGGGAGAAACGTTTCCTTCCTTGTCCACATTTAGTGTATCATTTGTCCTGGTCGTGAACACATGACCTTCCCTGTGGCCTTAGAGAGTAAGATTATGATGAGCCTTGGTTTAGTTTCCTTTATCTTTCTGGGTTTTGAAGCATCTTAAGTCTGTTGGGTTATACATTTCATTAAATCTAGAGATATTTGGATCATTATTTATTCAAATAACTGACCTGTCCTATCCTAATTACATAGTACTGAGCTTTTCAAACTTTTTCTATAACTCACTGCTGTTTATTTTTCCCCTTTTGTTGCCCTTGGTTTGTTTTTTATTGTAATTACTATTGTTGTTGTTATTGATGTCTTTGTTGTTGGATAGGACAGAGAGAAATGGAGAGAGGAGGGGAAGACAGAGAAAGGGAGAGAAAGATAGACACTTGCAGACCTGCTTCACCGCCTGTGAAGCAACACCACCCCTCCCCCCCGGCAGGTGGGGAGCCGGGGCTCGAACAGGGATCCTCATGCCTGTCTTTGTACTCACCATAACCAGCCCCCCTGTGCTACTGCCCAACCCCTACTGTTTTTTTTTTCCCCTTTGTTTTGTCTTGGATCATCTGTATTGGTATGTTTTCAAGCTTACTAACAGTTTATCATGCAAGACCTAGTCTGCTGGGAACCACATTCTGTGGTTTTTCTTCTCAGATACTGTAGGTCTCACCTCTAGAAGTTTAACTCTCTAAGTGGGAGACTTGAGGAGGTGAAATCAATCCTGCCTGATGATGGACCATCTGGAAGAATGGAGGAGAGAAAAAGCAGTGTTCGGCTTGCCAACAAGTGTGTGGTGAAATGACTCGTTCATGGAGGGAAGTCGGGAGGAGAAGCTGGCTAGGAATGAGGGCTGTTCATCTTGGGATATGTCCAAGTGGATTCTGATGGGTCAAGGGTTTATGGAGTAGGGACTGACTTGTGAAAAAGAAAGCTAAAGAAGATAGTTAGGAAGACAACAGGCTACAAAGGGTGGAGAAGAAAAGTTGTGCCTTCCTACGATATTTTTGAGTGATCACTACTCTTACTTATAAGGGACATTTATCTGACACTTAGAAACATGGAAGTCTTGCTGACCAGTACTGACTGCTTTTAATGTGCCGAAGATGAATTAAACTCTTGACTTCAGAACTGGGACTGTTTAAAGAGTTGTTTTAATGGGATGGATATTTCTTTTTGACATATATTTCAGATTTGTCTCTTCGCTTCTTAGAGAGGAAAAAGTGTCCAGACCATCCACACAATGGATGGAGCCCCGGGGTTCATGTTTTCAAAGCCTACAATCTACCTGCTAAGCTACCTTCCAGGTCACTGGAATAGATAGGGACAAGTTGATATATTTACATAACTGAAAATTCTCAGGGGACACCACTAAGCTCTTATCTTTTTTACAAGTGAAAGTCTATCAGAAAACACTGACTCAAATGGAGATGAGAAACTGATATCAGAGAGGTCAATGTATCAAACCAGACTGATAACACAAGGTACAAGAATTCACCTTGGGCGCTGGGTGGTGGCACAGGCAATGGAGCACGCACACATTGCCATGTGCAAGAACCCGGGTTCAAGCCCTGGGTTTCTACCTGCAGAAGGGAGGCTTCAACTGAGGTTTTACAGTAGTGTGGCTATCTCTGATTCTCTCTTTCCCTTTTTTATCTCACTATCTCCATCACTCTCTGTCAAAATAGAAGGTTCCCAGGATTGGTTGCAACCTGTAGGCACTGAGCCTCAGTAATAACCTTAGTGGAAGAGAGGGGGTGGGGGGGAAGGGGAAAGAGAGAGAGAACATGGCGGACCTGGTCATAACACTTCAAAGAAAAATAAATAAATAAAGGACCTCATGGTATAAACAGAAAATTTCTAAATTTGTGAAAAATAATTACTCAGGAGCAATTCATTATAAAACAGGTACCTCATTCATTAAAACAGAAACCAAACAAAGCCAAAAACACCACCAACATCTCTAGTTCTCAAATCAGAAGCTGACACTATTTTTATGGACACGTTAAAAGTAGACACAATTGTTTCAGGCTGAGCCTGAATGATCTGATTATGAGCCCACATCCAAAGTGTAGACAGTTGAAGGCAGCAATAGCAAACACCTGCTGAACTAGCTATCATGTTTAATATTGTGCTGAATTTTGAGAGAGAAAATCACAGTTTAAATACTTGTCCAACCAAACAGCATCAAGCTTAAGACATTGACCTTTATTTGTCTAAAATGCACAGAACACGCTCCCTCCTGTCAGTGAGCATAGCTGTCAAATGCCCTGCACGCAGTCCCTAAGCACTGTCAGGACTGTGAGCTAAGGCGTGGATATTAAGCACACATTTAATCAGCTGGGGAAGGGGAGAAGGCACATTAGCCTGAATAATTTCACTAGTAAGTGTAATAGGCTCTTAATTATATTTAGTGTCTGGTAGCTTCATTGGCTGCTGATTGCAAGACATACTGAACAGGTTTACCTGTCTAGTTGGATGGGACACATTTTTCCTAGAAGCTAATCTCGCAATATTATTGTGAATGTGATTGGAAGACATTTTTTGGAAGGCAACTGGGAAAAATCTCTATCAAAATGTGTATGTGTTGGTACCCCTTTGATCAAGCAATTTGAAGTGAGTGCTTCTTACAAATCATACAAAGACATACGTCCTAAATACAGATTGCATAACCATGAGTAATCAAACATTGGAAGCAGGCTCAGTGTTCATCAATAAGGAAGTAGGTGTATAGATTATGGAATTGCATCTCATGGGACAAAGTACAGCCATAAAACTAGTGAGGCAGGGAGTCGGGTGGTAGCGTGGTAGCGCAGCTGGTTAAGTGCACGTGGCGTAAAGCGCAAGGACGGGCTTAAGGATCCCGGTTCGAGCCCCCAGCTCCCCAACTGCAGGGGAGTCACTTCATAAGCGGTGAAGCAGGTCTGCTGGTGTCTATCTTTCTCTCCCCCCTCTGTCTTCCCCTCTTCTCTCCACTTCTCTCTGTCCTATCCAACAATGATGACAACAATAATAACTACAACAATAAAAAAGGGCAACAAAAGGGAATAAGTAAATAAATAAATATTAAAACAAAAAACGAATGAGACGGTCCAGCTATATGTGCTTATCTGGAATATTTTCCTGAGTTATTTAAATAAATGGGTTAATCAAAATACAGGACAAGGGTCATATACTCTGTGTAACAGAAGAAGTGAGAGTGAAGTTATTCTGTATCTATAATGTATGTTGTCTGCAAAGATAGCCAAGACATGAGTGATGATGGTTATCTCTGAAAGGAGACTGAGAAATGGAAGCCAGACACCAGGGGGTGAGCATGGCTTTGTTTTCTACATCCTTTCTGTGAGCTTTGAATATTTATTATGGGATACATAAACTATTCAAAAATTAAAAATTAAAAATCCATCAAATATTTAAAATTCTATCAAATCTCATTACAAATTTTGACATAGCTCCAGGAAAAATTACTTGCTGAAAGATAGAGTGGAGGTACTTAAGGATGGCCCGAATCATGTTAAAATTGCATATTTAAAGGAAATTAAGAGTTTGGGGATAAAACTGATGATCATTTAGAAGGAATCAGAAGTGTAGTAACAAAGACATCAGGATCTTTTCTGACTGAGCCCATTAACTTCAAAACTGGGGTGGGAGTGGGGACTGGCAGCTCCCCTGAACAGAAGGCAGGCCTGAGAGCAATTAAGCAGCTGTGAGCCTCTCCTCTTCTTCCTCTTCCTCTTCTTTCTCGTCTTCCTCTTCCTCTTCCTCTTCTTCCTCCTCATCTTTCTCCATCTCCTCCTCCTTCTCCTTTCAGGTAAGTCAGAGCACTCTGTCTCCCCATGGGAGGCTTTTCTAAATAAATAGGTCAGTGAGTCTCACCTACAACCTATGTGGGAGGGAAATCAGGCAGACTAAGAAAATAATCTTTTCAAAATGAAATCGACATGAACAAAGAACATTCTTACTGGGATAAAGTGTTTTACTTACATGATAATAGCCAAAACAAAAATATTTTATTTGTCAAATTCCTCGGTAATGAATGTATGTATCTTTCCCATAAGTGACTTCTGTGTGCACTGCTTGTACCATTGTGAAGTGCTATAGAATGTTGCCCATTTTATACGACGAGATGGGCCATGGGGCAAGTCATTCCCTGAGTATCCCTACAAAGCACTGTAGTCTGAACAAAAAGCATCCAGGACCCTTTTTGTGTCCTACCCAGGACATTCAC
>NC_080167.1:70975203-71008896 GCF_950295315.1 Erinaceus europaeus | reverse complement strand
CTACCCAGGACATTCACATTTCGTTTGAAAGACTAAAGTCTGAACTTGCAACCATTATTTTGTATTTTATAAATATCAAAACCTGTGTCAATACATCACTTCTATCCTAAACAGTATTTAAGGATATAATTCAGTGTCTTAATGCAGCAAAGGAGTGCTGTTTGTTTTTGTTTTTCTTTTTCTTTTTTCTTTTTTTTTAATATTTTATTTTATTTATTTATTTATTCCCTTTTGTTGCCCTTGTTCTTTTATTGTTGTAGTTATTATTGTTGTTGTCGTTGTTGGATAGGACAGAGAGAAATGGAGAGAGGAGGGGAAGACAGAGAGGAGGATAGAAAGATAGACACCTGCAGACCTGCTTCACCGCCTGTGAAGTGACTCCCCTGCAGGTGGGGAGCCGGGGTTCGAACCGGGATCCTTATGCCGGTCCTTGTGCTTTGCGCCACCTGCGCTTAACCCGCTGTGCTATAGCCCGACTCCCCTGTTTTTGTTTTCAATGACAAGGAGAAAGAGAGCCGGAGCATCATTCTGGGACATGTAGTGGTAGGGACTGAATTGTAGAACTCTTGCTTGAGAGTTCAGCGCTCTATCTACTGAACCACTTCTCGGGCCCCTGGAGAAGCACATTTGGATTAGATATTTAAAAAAAAAAAAAATCTGGTGTGTCATTTTCTCTTTTTGGCCAGTTTTGACCAATTACAAGGTGGTATGCTGAAAAGGGGACGATAGTCATCAGTTGAATCTGAGTAGATCACTAGGTCAAGGATAGGTCTGATACATGGCTTGTCTGCTCATGACTTGTCACTGAGAAAGGTCGTTTCTCGATGAGCAATTATTTTCAGAAAAGTTTAGTCCTGTTTCACAAGTTGTGGGGTGAGTCCTTGGGCAGATTCTACTCTGACAAAACTTAACTGCCTCTAGATACAATTTATGAGAAGATTAAAAGCATCTGCGACCTGACTCTCCCAGGTGGCTGCACTTAAAAGAACTGAACAGACGCCAAAGACAAGTAGCTATTTCTGTGGGAGAAACACAAGGAGAGAAGAAAGAAAAAGGAAGAGACAATGAAAGGAACATTTCAAAAGTCTGTTTTCTCTGAAGGAACCACGTCTTTCCTTTCCTTCCTGCCTCATACTCTGGCCAGGAGAGACTCAAGTCTGTGCCTACATATACCTAGTGCAAGCCATGTTTTCCCCCAATTCTCTCTGCCCACAGACATGCCCCTAACATTCCATCATAACCTTATACCATTGCTCTCACCCACCACATAGTCCGAGAATGAGAAGACAGGATTCAACAAACTCAACACTGAGTCTTAAAACTCAACACAGCTCTTAATTCTGAGGTGTGAGGACCACAAGGTGAACTAGAACTCGTGTCCCATCCCACACTTATATAACTACTGAGCTGAAGTATTTGTTGCTAAATCGGCTCCTACCTGTTTCTGTTCACAGGGTTTCTGCAGTTTCCATTAGTGCATATTTTGTTTCTGTACGCTTCCTGTGATTCAGTTAGGAAATACCTAATTGGTGACATGGAAAGTTAGAAATGGGATCACAGAAATCTCTCAGTTCGAAGTCTATGCTTCTGTATACTGTGGAACCAGAGATCAGAATGGAGCCTACATGAGTTGATAAGTCATTCAGTTTACAACATGTTTACTGAATGATTGACTAGTGGGTGTAAGATGTTATGCAAGGTCTAAGGGATCAAAACAGAAACTTAGATGCTGTCTTTAACTCCAAAGAACACTTGACATGTTGAGAACGCTGAGCAGCAGAATGGGGCAGAGAAAGCAAGTCATGTGAGTCGGTACTGAACTGAAACAAAGATCTGGCCGGCAATGTGCCAGATATCTCTTCAGTAGCCAAGCAACACAAAAGAAGAAATCATGGGGGGTTCAATAAATCTTCATCACAGAGATCAGGGCCCAAAACTTGAGCAACCACGTAGGGTATATGTTCATTTTGAAGAGAATAGATCACTAGACTCCTCCGTTTGTCAACTTCAATGCCCCAGATCTGACACAAGATCGACTATTACCATGTGTCCTCAGAGGATATAGGCTGGATGGGCATATGGGTCAGTTTCTATTTTGACCGACATCAAAATGTATAATGTCTTAAATACACCAAGTAATACAAGTGTTGTCTGTATTTGTGGTAGAGTAAGGGGAGGGAGGTTTGAATCCTGAGGAGACCATGAAGTGGCTCACATGTCTCCTGAAAGGAGTCTGTAGATTCCTCTCAAGCACAGAGGGGTCATTCAGAACTCTCTGCTGGAGTAGGCTCAGCCTTTTCATTCCGAGTGGTAGATGCTACAGGTGTCAGTTCTTCCCTCCACACTGGCCCCCATGAGTATGTGAGAGCCGCTGTGTGTAGATTTTGAGAATGACTGTGCTGGCATGTCCGTGAAGCCTTGCTAGAAACAAATTCAGAAGAACAAGGATATAATATTGTAACTTGGTAATAGAAGGCTGACTAGATATTCCTAGCACCCCTCTGAGGGAGTCTGGACCCAAATTCTTTATGGGGAGCAGAAGGTGGGAGTTCTGACTTCTGTCATTGCTTCTCCGCTGGACATGGGTGTTGGCAGGTGGATCCACACCCCCAGCCTGTGTCTGTCTGTCTGTCCCTAGTGGGGCAAGGCTCTGGGGAAGGGAGGCTCCAGGACACACTGGTGAGGGCGTCTGCCCAGGGAGGTCAGGATGGCGTCATGGTAGCATCTGCAACATAGTGGCTGAAGGGAAGTATGATATAAAGTAAATTGTTCAATAAACAGGCACCCAAAGGTGGGAATAAGAAGTGACATGAAACTAGGGGTCATTGTGTGGTTGTGTGGGAGGAAGCTGAAGTCTTTTTTAGGTGTGTTCCATGTGACCCATGACTTTACTCATTTTTGCCTGTACCCCGCAGCTAACATGCCAGTCGACTAAATGTACTGTCTGGGAAGATGATGCCAGAGTTGAAACAGAAAGCTGGATTACGGCCGAGAGTAAGTCCCAAATATGTGACCAGTTTATAAATACCATTAACTGTTAACCCCATCGACCTGACCTATGGCCCATGTCTATTCATATTTAGCACAGGATGTAAAACAGTCCGCTCTTGGGCGAAATGTCCCCTATGTCTAATGGCTACCAGCCTTAAGCACCATCGTCAGAACTCATCTGGGTAAAGAATCACACACACACACACATACACACACAGTTATATGCAGGAACGAGAGAGAGAGAGAGAGAGAGAGGGAGAGGGAGAGGGAGAGGGAAAGAGAGAAAGGAATGTTGGTCTTTCACTTCAGAAGGGATCTATTATATATTTCCTACCTGGGAGCAGGGAGAGAATGAAAACAATCTGACATTATTATCCGGTGATATGCTACCCCTCCCTGTGCATTATACCATGCAAGTCATCACTGTCTTCAGTGACGAGGAAAATTAGAAGCCTGTCAAATTCCACTGCCTTCCTTGGTATTTCTTGACTTAGAAATGGGATGACTCAATAAAAATCATATATACAATCATGTGTGATATACAGTTCACATAAAATCATACATGGTTAAGTCATACACACTAAGTATAGGTGTAATTTATATGCATTTATTTACATATGATTTTATTATATCTACAAGTTTATTGTTAGTGTCTGAACAGTGACTCCACGATTCCTGGTGGTCACTTATTTTTCTTTCATCTTTTTTTCTTTTTCTGATAGAAACAGAGAGAAGTAGATGAAGAGAGAGAGAGAGAGAGAGTCGTGTAGCACTCACTGCTTCACCACTTGTGAAACATTCACCCCTGCACATGGAGACCAGGGCTTGAACCTGGGTCCTTGCGCATAGCCACATGTGTGCTTTCTTGCATGTGCCACACCGGGCCCCAACACATGATGTTGCTTGCACACGATGCCAGTGACTGACATGAATCATCCCATCTGCTCTTGCCAGCCCCACCTGCTAACTTCTGTCAGCATTTGCATTTTAGAGATGACAGGAGGAGCGGAAGCCGGCCAAGGTCACTTTGATGTGGTTGTGACTAGATTTTTGATGCAGAGCCAACTAACTTGGGAGCCTAGCCATTGTGAGGAAAGTGCTGTGAGATAGCAGTTCATGCCCTGGGAGACCCACGAGGGCATGCTGGTGACTCTGTTAATTTAAATATATTTCACAGTCTAATTCAGTCTTCCTTTAGCCGAGGGAGCTACAAGCTAAGTGGTCATGCTGGTGAGTGCTTGCAAGAGAGTGAGCAGCCCTTGTCAGGATGGAGAGACTCCAGGATGGATAAGGAGGGACCTAGGAGGGGTTTTCATCTTCTAAGAGTGAATGCTGTCAGAGGCTAGACATAGGGAATCCTCTCAGAGCATCTCACGGGAAGGAGAGTCAGGCCAGGGGTGTGACTCGGCTGGCTGTCCAGTTGTCTCCATGAGTGGGCCTGTCCGGCATCCCGGGGTTCAGCGTGGGGAGTTCTGCCCCTGTGAGACAGAAGACACTCCTCAGCCATGGTCTTCAGAGCCGTGTAGGCTAGGAACCAGGTGAGTTACCAGGCAGCGGGTTACACAGGAAGCCAGACTGAAGCTTCTGGGAGCTTCACTCTGGAGGGGGACTGGGACCTTTCAGAAGAAGCTTGAGCAGCAGTAGAACATGGAGGGGGGTGGGGGTATAGCATAATAGTTATGCAAAGAGACTTTCATGCCTGAGGCTCTCAAGTCCCAGGTTCAGTCCCCCACACCGCCATAAGCCAGAGCTGAGCAGTGCTCTGGTAAAAAAAAAAAAAAAAAAAAAAAGACATCACTCTGGCACATATGCTGCCAGGGATCAAACTCAGGACCTCATGCTTGAGAGTCCAAAGTTTAAAAAAAAAAAAAAGAACATGGAGGGATGGAACAGATAGACAGGTAGGCAGTTGTAGCTCTGTCCCTAAGTGCTAGGTGTCTATCCCAGGGCAAAACATCAGAAATACCATACCTGGCAAAATAGGAAAGACATACACCCCCACAGTCCCCCCCAAGAGAAAAACACTCAATGAACACAAAGGCTGAGACAGACAGAAGATGGGAATGATAGTCTTTTTTTTTTTTTTTTTTTTTTTTTTTTGCTGAGGTTCCTGGCTTCCATGCTTGATGCTCCATAAACTTGCATCCGAAGCTTTAGGAAGATGCGCAGGTCTGTGCCTTGGAGGAGGGAAGTCAGCACTGTCCACACGCGTGTGATGACTTCAGGAAAACATGCCCAGTGAGAAAGACAATTGTATCTGTGGGCTTCTCCATGAAGAGTGGGGCCACAAAGGAGTTCATATGAAGGTGGTTATTTTGCGCTGGACTCATGAAGGCTCACCATTCACACAGGCCAGCTGAGACCCAACCAGGTAAAATCTCTAGAAGGAGCATCCACACCTCAAGTGAGGTCCCCAAGCTGCCCTGCCTCCTCTCCTCTCCACCACCCACTCTGACAGGAACAGCAGCACACGTCTTGTCTGGATGTTTCACTCACCTGAGTTAGAGCTCACTTGTTTTCTTTCTTGCTCTCTTTTCTTTTTCTTTTTTTCTTTTTTTCTTTTCTTTTTTTTTTTTTTGCCACCAGGGGCTCTGTGCCTGAACTACAAATCCATTGAGAGAGGAGGGGGAGATAGAGAGGGAGAGAGAACGAGACATACCTGCAGACCTGTTTCAAAGATTGAATGTACTGTCTGGGAAGATGATGCCAGAGTTGAGAATAGAGAGCTGGATTAGGAAACTTGAGACGTCTCCCCTGCAGGTAGTGAGCCAGGGCCTCAAACCAGACTCCTTGTGAGGGTCCTTATGCTCCATATCATGTGTACTTAACCCTGCACGCCACCACCCAGCCCACAGAACTCTTGTTTCTGACAGAGGGGCTGGCACAGTCAGATGCTCTATAAACAGCGTTTTAATATTACTGGGATCAAAGCTAGAGCACAAAGCTAAATAGACCTTCGTGGGGGGGTGGGGGGGTTTGTTGCTTCCTTTAACATCCTGCAAGATGGGAAACACTGATAGATTACATAACATGGTAGCAATAGATTCGGCTGTTCATTTCAGATATTCAGGGCCAAACTGGAGGGCCAATTCCTGTGCTCACCTTTCCTAGTTTGCTCACAGTTGCTAGCGATTTAGAATCAGTAAACTTCATTTTATAAATTAATTTGATTTAATTTTAAAAAAAGAGAATCAGTAAACATTGGGAAGAGACCCCTAGAAAAACTCATTTGCAGTGGGGAGGGGTATCAGTGTTTGGAACAGTGGACATTTGACCAGTATTCTCACACACATACGTCAGTTCAGAAGGTGGGCTTGGAAATTATGCCACAGGACAGCTCCAGGGCACATTCTAAGCAGTAACAGAGAGGCTCCGGGGGTTACAAGCAGGAGCTCTCACCTTCTTACTAGTCATCCAGAAACTCCAGGTTAGAATTAACCAATTATTTATCACCTGGCTCAGAGATTGTCGGTAAAGAAAATTGGGGTGGCTAGAACACCTGCCTCAAAACTTCACTCTTTTATTATCTAAGAGAAGGAAAAAAAAAACACCTTAATAAATTACAAAGGGAAGAAAACCCAGAAGACGTTAGTGATGGGTTTCCAAGTCAAACCGTCTAATTCGGAGCTAGTTACCTCGCTGACTTCAGTTTTCCTGAAGGCTGATCAGACCCCCCCCCCCCCCCCCCCCGCATCCCTCAACCATCTCTCTCTGGCAAATTGATGCTTGCTGTGACTCTGACTGGACTTAGAGGCAGCTGTCTCAGCATAAGTTATCTTTTGCTGAATCTCACAGATTCCATAGCTTTCCATTTGAGAACTCAACTTTGGCCCAAGATTTGAGAGAAAGGCTGTGAATCTGGGCTCCTCCAAGCTTGATGTGCAACCTGGAAAAAAAAAAAAAAAGAAACATGGCTTCCCTGGCATCTTCCTCTTCTCTAACTTGAAGGGGTTGCACATGGGGAACTCCAGGTCTCCATGTGGCAGTGGGGTCTGGGGAAATGTAGCCACAGGGAGAACAGGGGACAGAAATGAAAGGTGGTGGGCTGAGGGGAAACTCGTCCGAGATGAGAAACCAGACCAGCAGTTTGATCCAAAAAGAAGGGCAGCTTTGCAGGGTTGCCTGCGCTGGTTTCAGACCCTGGAAAGGCAACAGCCCCGATCTGGTCTTCTGTCTGTTTTGGGCACCTGCTGTGGTGTGACTGAGGGACCCCCGGCCCTCATCTGTGTTTGTCTGTCTCTCCAAACCCCCTTTCTCTCACAGGGACATAGCAACCGTGTGAAAGAGTGAAGGGACTGAGGAAAATACAGATACGTAGTCACGAGACAGGAGGGGATCAAAAGCAGACAGGGATGAACAAAAGGAGGAGCATGAAGCTGAGAGAGAGAGAGGAGAAGTGGGGAGGGAGAGGGGATGGAGGGGGAGGGTAGAGGGGGAGAGGGAGAGGGAGGGGAGGGGAGGGGGGAAGGGGGAGGGAGAAGATGTCCAAAGCTCAGGGAACACCAAAAAGAGAAAGTGTGAAGGTGCCCTAAGCAGAACGCCATCTCGGCGGCATTCCCAGGAATGACTGAATAAGTCAAGAAACAAACAAACAAACAAACAAAAAATTAAGCCAAAATGAAGAAAGAATGTATTAGCGGCTCCCAGGGGAAGCCACAGAAGGTGCAGTTATGATTCAAACCCAGGCGAGTCAGGGCACCAGAAATACTCCAGGGAATGGCCGTGGGGATCCGATGACCAGGCTGCATGACTTAACAAGTCTGTCCCCGACTCTATTTTAATGCCTGGAAGAACGTCACAGTCAGGTCCCAAGGGCTCCTGGAAAGAAAATTACAGGGGTGGGATTATTCAAGTCACTGTTAGTGATTAAAGGCCCTGAGCTGGTGGCCAGTGCCAGTGCTAGCGGGAGAGGAGTGTCTTTTTCCCACGGGTGGTGAAGCTCTTCTTCATAAAGCCAACAGCTTTGCTTTTGATTCTAAGATTTATTTACCATCTGTTTACTGTCTAGTTCTGGCACTTGGCAGTGCTGAGACTTGAACTGGGATCTTACTAGCTCACACATGCAAAGTCAGGGCTCTTAACGCAAGGCTAGCCACACAAGACTCTCTGGACAATAAAGACATGTTTCGTAAACACATCTGGGGCCTTGTGGGATTTTTGGAGGTGTGTGAAGCCTTTGACATTTATACAAACATGAAAATGTAACAAAACCTATCTGAGGGTGGTGGCACACCTGGTTGAGTGCACATGTTACAGTGCTCAAGGACCCGGGTTCAAGCCCCCAGTCCCCACCTGTAGGGGGAAAGCTTTGCAAATGGTGAAGCAGGGCTGCAGGTCTCTCTCTCTCCATCTCTCTCTCTCTCTTCTACTACCTTCTCGGTTTCTGGTTGTCTTTATTCAATAAGGAAAAAGAAATTTTTAAAAAGCCTATGTGAGGAGAGGAGAGTGTTCTAACAAAGACGGCAGTGCTGTTGTCCACTGTGCTGGGCTAGCGTGGGGGAGCCTCTTCCTGGGCGTGTACTCTCTGGGTTGCAGAGAACTCAACTGGAGCCATCCTGAGCTGCTACTCACTCAGTGACGCGGGAGAGAGATGACTCATGCACCAAGCACGTGGCGTGGCAATGGAATGTCTTTATTGATCAGAGAGCCAAGGCTTTTATAGGATAGACCCGGAAGTGGCAAGTCGGAAACGGAAATGGCTAGGAAAGGGGCAGAGAAAGGCAAAAGGGGCTGGGAAGGTAGAAACTTCCTTAGCAACTGTTGTGAGGGTTTTAACTGGTGGGATTAATATTACCCTGCAGGCAGGGAGGGTCCCCAGGGCAGAAAGAAGAGATCAAAGGAATGGAATGGGTGGGGATCTCTCAGGCAAAACAATGATTATGTAGATAGGCCATAGTATCAGGAACACAGGGTGGAACAGGGGGAGCTGGCTTAATAATTTCCCAACATACTGGATGGTGGGGCCAGTCAGTGGTCCATCCGGACACTGCAGACAGTTCTTGTGAGTGTCCTGCCTCCTTCCTGTCAAAGCCCAGGGTCACAGGCTGGAGCTTGTCCACCCAAGTCCTCTGTCCCTCAGAGGACGGTACCTGGTGGCACAGGGCAGACTCTGCTATCAGAGGCACAGACCTCTGGCCACAGCACAAGACGGCTTTGCCTATGAATTCTGTTGTGAAACAGAAGCACCCGAGGAAATGGTGACTGAAGCGAAACATTCTAAGCAGACCCACGGGCCTGGGGTCACTTCCCACAATGAGCTTTTCTGCTGCCACTGTGAACTTAGCTAGCTCCTACTCACCAAGAACTCTGGGTCCACTTCTCCTCCGGTTCTGACCAGCACCACCAGGTGGAGGCCTTGTGGTCTTTTGTTTCTCATTTTATACTGACAAAAAAAAAATCGATAGGCATCATTATATCAAGTTCAGATGTACCACAGGATGGCTTGATTGACATATATCCACTTGACATCCACCCCCCCCCAAAATATATATAATAGAAGGGGGTGGGGAGGTGAACAGAGTAAAGCAAAAAGGGAAAAAGAAATGGTCCTTATATTGAGAGCTCTTAGGGTTTAATCTTTCACTTCTTTTTCTTTTTATTTGCTCCCCCCCTTTTGTTGCCCTTGTTGTTTTCTTGTTGTAGTTATTACTGTTGTTGTTACTGTTGTCGTCATCACTGTTGGACAGGACAGAGAGAAATGGAGAAAGGAGGGGAAGACAGAGAGGGGGAGAGAAAGACAGACACCTGCAAACCTGCTTCACCACCTATGAAGCGACTCCCCTGCAGGTGGGGAGCCGGGAACTCAAACCGGGATCCTTACACCGGTCCTTGCACTTTGCGCCATGTGCACTTAACCCACTGCGCTACCACCCGACCCCCCCTAGGGTTTACTCTTTTAAGTAATCTTCTCATTCGTTGCTAGTCATTCATCATCTTACAACTGAATGGAAGTTATACTTTACAAACACCTTCTCTGATTCCTCTAATTTCTGCTTCTTAGGCTTATTAGTCTGATCTTCCCTTTCTCTCTTCATTTCCTTCTTTCCTTCTTTTTTTTTTTTTTCTCTTTTCCTGTGTGGTTGGCTATTGTTCTGCTTTCTAAGGTTCTATAGACACATGAGCTTATAGAGGATTGGTCTGTCTGTCTGACTTCTTTCACTTAGCACAATACTGTCAAAACTCACAAGAACAGGGCATCCTCCAGGATGATACTCGACCTGTCTCTCATACCATTTGAATTCTAATAAAGATTATGAGACTAGAAAACAGTAAAGCTCTCTCCCTAAACACTCAAATGTTTTTTGCCCAGGAAGAAAATCAAATGAGATCCAACTGGCTATTTAGAGTTACCCCAGGGATTGTTAGAGATTCAGTTTCATACCTACCACTGAGCTGATGACAGGAGTGATTTTACAGAAATCAGGGGACCCAGTTAGCACCAGGGGTCCACAAGTCAAGCATTTCTGAGACACAAATTGTTGGTGACATTTCTAAACACATAGTGCAGCTGAAACCAGGACAGTCTTTTCTCTACACCTTTGGAGCATTGATGAGGGAGAAGCCTCCCTACCAAACTCTTCTAAGCTGCTGTGTTCAGAAAGGCCTCACTGAGAATGCAACTGGCACACTGCTCCTTGATTAGGGACTGATGTGTGCCTCCTCTGACAGACCCAGAGCTAGTGTTTCAGTGAAGATGACACTGTAAGGAACACACACCCTGGCATACTGCAGTTCACTGGTGTGACAGAATTATCAAGGTGCTTGTTGACAATGAAGTTACTTGTAGGCTCTCTTATCCCTAACAAAAGACCAGACAACGGTCTTGCAATAAGTAAACAAGTGTCTACTTTAAACATAGAATTCTCAAATTATTTCTGGAAGATAACAGTGGCCCAAACACTTTGCCAAAAATACCCCACAAGTAAGATCCACTAACGCCAGACACAAGCTATCCCTAAGAGAAAGGTGGTTAGACCTAATGCCTACCAAGTAGAGTTTGGCAGGTATGTCTTTCCTAAGCCCCTGCTGTTCCACATGCCCAATGGAGTTCCTTGGCAGTTGGCAAAATGGGTGAGTGAACGACAAAGATTCAGGACAAAAAAAAGCTCTCAGTCAACCCTGGTGATGCTGTTCAACAGTCTCTCTCTCTCTCTTTCCCTCTCTCTCTCCATGCTGCTGTGTGTGATTGTATATCATGAACATATCACATGATCTCCTTACATTTGACGACTTTCACAAGAGCTGTGTCTCTACCCACAGCTTAAGCGACTATTTAAATTTTTTGATATTTATTTATTTTCCCTTTTGTTGCCCTTGTTGTTTTATTGTTGTGGTTATTATCATTGTTATTGATGTCACTGTAGTTGGATAGGACAGAGAGAAATTAAGAGAGGAGGGGAAGATAGAGAGGGGGAGAGAAAGACAGACACCTGCAGACCTACTTTACTGCTTGTGAAGCGACTCCCCTGCAGGTGGGGAGCCGGGGGTTCAAACCGGGATCCTTACTCCGGTCCTTGCACTTTGTGCCATATGCAGTGCTTAACCTGCTGTGCTACCACCCGACTCCCGTTATGCGACTATTTAAAACGTGGATCTGCTATAGTAGGAGGGGAAAGGGCCGCCATACACCCTACAAACCCATAAGGGATCTCTAACTCCTTGACTTTCCACACTGAGCAAAGTCACGTTGAAAAAAAACAAGACTGAAGACTGTGTTGCTCATTCTTTCTGAGCAATCAAAAGCAGGGGATTTTTTTTTTTTTTCTGTAAAGGAATAACTAGTCAATGGTTCAGACTTCCTCGGACATACGGTCTCTGTCACAACTCGATCTCTCTGCTGTGCTAACACAGATACAGGTGTCGAAAATATATTGATAAAAGAGCAGGAGGTGTTCCATTATAACCTTACTGACTGACTCTGAGGTTTGAATTGCATAGGACTTGTACGAGTCATGAAATAGCCTCTTTTTAAAAGCCTTTATAAATACACAAAGACGGTCCAGGAGGTGGTGCAAAAGATAAATACACAAAGCAAAATGGATAGAGGGAAGAAAATAGAAAGAGAGGGAGAGAAAGAGAGAGAGAAAAGAAAAAGAGGTAAATGAAGAAAGAGGCAGGCAGGCAGACATGCTGGCCATATTTGACCCGCAGACTCTTAATCTGTCAACTCTGGTATTTTTTATATTTATTTATTTATTTCCTTGTTTGTTGCCCTTATTGTTGTAGTTATCATTGTTGTGATTGATATCATTGTTGTTGGATAGGACAGAGAGAAATGGAGAGAGGAAGGGAAGACAGAGAGGGAGAGAGAAAGACAGACACCTGCAGACCTGCTTCACCGCCTGTGAAGCGACTCCCCTGCAGGTGGGGAGCCAGGGGTTCGAACTGGGATCCTTACACTGGTTGTTTGCACTTGGTACCATGTGCACTTAACCCACTGCGCTACAGCCCGACTCCCTAGTCTGGAATTTTTTAATGAGCCCTTGACCATCTGGGAAGGAAACCCCTAACTTTCTCCCCTGGCCACTGGATAGTTTCATTCCCTACTCGTTTTGCCACAATTCCATCAAATGACACGAGGGGAAGGGTAAGAAAGACTTGGACTTCACAGTGGGTTTGCTGTGGAGATGACACCCAAAACCAATCACGCTGTTACATGACAGTGAGTTATTTGTTCTTGGGCCCTGGTCTTGAGACTGGGTACTCTATCTGGGTAAGGGCCTTATTAAAAAAAAAAAAAAAAAAGAGGGGGGAGGGATCATCAGGCAGTAGCGCAGTGGGTTAAGCGCAGGTGGTGCAAAGCACCAGGACCAGCATAAGGATCCCAGTTCAATCCCCCGGCTCCCCACCTGGAGGGGTCGCTTCACAGGTGGTGAAGCAGGTCTGCAGGTGTCTGTCTTTCTCTCCCCCTCTCTGTCTTGCCCTCCTCTCTCCATTTCTCTCTGTCCTATCCAACAATGAATGACATCAACAACAACAATAATGACCACAACAAGGCTACAACAACAAGGGCAACAAAAGGGGGAAAAAATGGCCTCCAGGAGCAGTGGGTTCATGGTGCAGGCATGTCAGGTGGGAATTCCATGAGCAGTGAAGCAGTGCTACAGGCCTCTCTCTCCCTCGTCCTCTCTATTTCCCCCTTTCTCTCTCATTTTCTTTCTGCTTCTATCCAAAATCAATGAACTAATTGATTAACTAATTGTTTTTTAACTTTTTATTATCTTTATTTATTGAATAAAGACAGTCAGAAATTGAGAAGGAAGAGGAGATAGAGGAAAAAGAGAGACACCTGCAGCCCTGTTACACCACGCGTGAATTTTTCCCCTGCAGGCGGGGGCTGAGGGCTTGAACCCAAATTCTTGTGTGCTTATATTAACATGTGTGCTCATATTAACATGTGTGCTTAACCAGGTGTGCCAGCACCACATCCCCTGAATTATTATTGTTTTATTTATTTTTTTATTCCCCTTTGTTGCCCTTGTTGCTTTATTGTTGTCATTATTATTGTTGTCCTTGTCATTAGATAGGACAGAGAGAAATGGAGAGAGGAGGGGAAGACAGAGAGGGGGAGAGAAAGACAGACACCTGCAGACCTGCTTCACAGCCTGTGAAGTGACTCCCCTGCAGGTGGGGAGCCGGGGGCTCGAACCAGTATCCTTACGCTGGTCCTTGCGCTTTGTGACACATGCACTTAAGCCTCTGCGCTACTGCCTGACTCCCCCCACTGAATTATTTTCATAAAGATATTAAAATAAACCAGATATCCATAAAGATTCTGAAAGAGATCACAGTTGGCAAAAGCTTCAAGACCGGCTGTAAGGAAGGGTTAAATTAAATCTGTAGTTCAGTTCAGTACGTCATGTTGTCAGACTGTGGCCTGATTCCAGGAAGCTTGAGCATTAGTAACTGAGGAATCATTTTAGAGAGAGAGAGAAAGAGAGAGGGAGAGAGAGCGCCACTCTGTATTCTTGAATTAAAAATTATGCCCTGTGAATTCTAAACTCTAACAATAGCTACAATAATATGATTGAGATACACAAATTCATCTAATCACACATTTTGTCTGGTCGATTCAAGCACAGACACTAGACAAAAGGAAGAGTCCCTGCCTGGCTTCTCTCTGCGTTCTGTAAGTAGGAAAGAATATACGAAAGATTGTGATCAGGTTTTGTCCTCAGTGCTGATATTTTCACAAAATGTAGATTGCATTCTAGAAACAAGGCCCATTTACATTTTAACTTACTAAAACTGGGTTGCAGGGGGAACAAAGCAGAAGTTTAAGGCAGCAGTCTGAACTCTCTGTTCAAATCATTTGATTTCTATTTGAAGGACACCAGGAGACAGCTTGATTTTTACCACAATGGAGAAAAATAAAAAGGACTCCTTTCCATTCATCAGGAAGAACCAGAAAAAAACAGGCTTTCCTGAAAGCCAACACTGGCACATCCAAATGGGAAAGTCTGATTTGGTGAGAAGACAAAGACTAACTGGACAAATACTGCGATCAATTCGGGAAGAAGAAAAATTAATCCCCCTCCCCCCTTCCTGGCATTTCCTGGATGGCGATCTCTAATCCCAGATGCTTTCTTGAGCGGTTTTTAATCTCTCCCTTGGAAGAAGATGGACTACTTAGCACCACACTTTGAGGAAAACACCATTTCATTCTGTGCATTGACCCCAGACTCCAGCAGGCCCCAGACTGATGGGTGCGTGTGGTCAGGAACCAGAGGCTCTCAGTGCCAGTCAGAGATCCTCGCTGGAGATAAGGGGCTGAGACCCTCACTGACAGACAAGTAGACGCCTCAGGAGACAGCAGACAGACATGTGAAGACAACCGACTGATCCTCCGGGGCAGGCTGACTGGCCCTGGCCGCCACAGCGCAGGTGCTAGGAACCTCACCTGAAACTCCACATGACCCAGGACCTGCTGTGACCTCACCTGGTGCTTCCAGTGGAATCTTGACTTGGTAGTCTGTCGTGTGCAACTGCTGGGGGCTCCCTGGTCTCTGGCAGAGGAGCCTGATTCTGAGGTGAGATGAGGTGAGGTGAGGTCAGGAGGATGCTAATCAAATAGGCTACTGTCACTGTCACCTTTTTTTTTTTCTAGCCACACTGAAACTTGGCGAGTCACTGCAGCCTCAGCCCAAAGATGAGAACAGATAACACACCAAGCGACAGAAAAATATTGATGGTGGGGTTATACCACAGGCCGCCTTCCAGAGTGGGGATTCTGCTGACTGAGGCTCCACATTAATTCTCTCCTGAGTAATGTCATCATGCAGAAAACATTTGTCCTTCCCCTTCCCCTTTCTCCTCCTCCTCTCTTCTTCTCCTCCTTCCTCTTCCACCCCTTCCTCTCCTTCCCCTTCCTCCTCCTCTCCTCCTTTTCTTTCTCCTCCTTCCTCTTCCTCCTCTTCCTCTCCTTCTTCTCCTTCCCCTTCCTCTCCTTCTCTTCCCCTTCCCCTTCCTCCTCTTTCTCTCCTTCTCCTTCTCTTTCTTTTTCTTCTTCTTCTTCTGAATGGCCAGGCAGAAACAGATGGGCCAGTTTGGCTGGAGGACTGTGCACAAGAACCGCAGGGATGGATCGATGCACCTGTCACAGGCGACCATCGAGGAGAGAGAAGCAGGACAACGATGGCGGGTGATGCCGTCAGGGCTCTCATCATGGTCGGCCCACACAGCCCGCCAGAAGGTGGGAGGTGAGTTACTGGGATTTGCACCTTTATATCCTCTGAAGAGAAACCTCAGAACACTTGCCAAGCAAAGCACCTGCAGTTCTACACAGTACTTCAGAGAGTGGGGATCAGAACAGATAAGTCAAGCATCAAAAACCTGTAAATGAGTGTCTGGCTACTCAACAGAGAGGGGAGAGTGAAGGGGAGAAACACGTGTCTCAGAAAAAGTGACATTAAAAAATAAAGCCCCACACTTCAGTTCAGAAGGCTCCCATTTGGACGAGCTTGCACCGTGAGCCGGTGAGATGAAATGTTGACCCAGGCCCACCCAGATGTCTGTTCATGTGAGCACAGACGACCCACATTTTCTCTCAGCAACTTCAAGAGAGAGAAGGAGAGGAATGGCATTTACATCAGGTCACCTGTGCGCAGGCTCAGCACAGAGCAGATAGACGGTTGACCATGGCTGGTAGGTCAACTCATTTGGCCGAGAAGTTGTCAGGAAGCCAGAAAACCAGGGCGAGCCCTCCCCCAGCCCCTCCGCTGGCCCTAGGACCTGTTACCATTCCAGCCCAGAGGCCCAGCACTGCCCTTCCGCTGTGGAGGTGAGGTCTGAGGAGCCATACCCACTCGACTAGGCTGTTTCGGGGAATTCACTAGAGACGATGTTTGATGTTTCTCTGAGGTCTTCCTTGTCTGCTTCTTGTTTTGTTTTTGTTTTTAATGACAACAGCTGTTTCCCAAGCCACTCCTTTCTGGTCCCTTGGAACTGAACGTGGTGGCTGAAATCTGAGGGGTCTTAAAGAGGTGCCTCCATTCCCTGGATCAAAGAACCCGTTTCCCTGAGAACCGGTTCACTCCCTCTCTGTCCATGAATCACGCCCTCCCCTTCATCTCGAGTGACCAAAGTGTGTTCCTTCCCTGCCTCTCGCTTCAAGTCCAGCTGCCCATGAGGAAGGCAGGTGAAGTGGCCCCGCCATGAGGGGGACCCAGAGGGGCCTTCTCACCCCAGAGACCCCTCGGCCCTCGCGGCAGCAGCCCCAAGCCTCAGGGACCCCTGGAAGCCTCTCCACTGTGGGCAGGGCGTCAACACCTGAGAGAGCTGGCCCAGGGCCCCTCCTGTGATGACGTTCAGCAGAGCAGTTCCCTGCCAGCTGTGACCCTCGAAGTCACGTCCTGGATCCCTTTTTCCAAAGGACAACTCTTCACTTTTCTTTGCTGTCAGTTTCACAGCTGTCTGTCTCCTTAGGGTCCTCTTTGTTATCTTTTGCAATCTATGTGTTTTGGTCCCCGGTCATTCTTTTAGATTGGAAACTCTAATTAGGAATCCTCTTGGCCGTATAAAAAAAAAAAAAGAGGAAACTTATTTTGCTGTTGTTTTTGCTCCACTGGCATGGAGTAGCCGACTTTGTTTACTCCTGTTGACCATTGCCGGTGTCTTATCACATGTCCCAACTTTGGGCTCCTTAAGCATCTCCTAATTAATTGCCTGTATTTGTGTCCTTTCTGGCTTCACCAGCCTTATTTTGCGAACAAGTCGTCGAATGCACAATGAGTAAGTAAATAAATCGCTCTCGGTCTTTGCAAAACCAAAACATTATGCCAATCCTTTAAGAAAGGAGGAGAAGTCAGCTTGGAAATTGGTTGCCTGGCAACTCAGCCCTAGCCTGGCTCCCCTCTGCCTCATTGCTTGTCTGACTTCCAAATCAAAGCTGCCCCTCCCTTTTGAAGAAACAAAGCAGGAGTGAATGTTGGGTTCTCTTCTTTTTCTTTCTGCTGCATAGAATCTGACTCTCACATCTCGTTCTCACTTTTCTTTCGGCATTTTACGGTAATCCTTCCCATTCATTCCCTCGATCTCAGTAAGTCCTGGTTTGGCTTGTTGAGCTTTCTTGATAAAAACAACTTTTATCCTTCAATTAAGTACTATATCTGAGAATGACCTTTGTGTTTCTCATAAAAGGATGAATAGGAGCTTAATTGAGTTTAATTAATAGTAGTAACACCAGGCAATTAAATGACACTTTACACTCCATAAAGACCTTTGTTGTCCACTAATTCACTTAATTAAACAAAACTTCTTTGGCTTCTGACACTACCCTCAAAAGTTTTTTTTGTTGTTGTTGCTTGGTTTGGTTTGTTTTGTTTTGTTGAACTGTGGCAAAGAGGTTTGGGGTGATGTCTTATTTCATTTAAAATTAAGAGACAGTATCCAGTGACTAGGCTTTCAGATGGTAATGCTGGCATTTCTGTTCTCAGCCTGGTTCAAAGACCATGACAATGGTTTCAAAAATCACAGAAAATGGGAAAGAATTATTTTATATGCTCCTCTCCTTAGGCCGAGCTCCATTTTGTCAGGGGTGAGTCGGGGGGAGGATCTTGGAATAAGGAGTAAGCCTTAAACTCCTGACCATGCCTAGAGCTTAGGTCACAGAGCTCAGAGAGAAGAATTGACCATTTTAGGCCCCCATACTTCCAAACAGAGCAAGATATGACTAAGCCACTGTCTGAACTACCCAAGATTACACTACCCACCCATCCACCCTTCCCAGAGTGTCAGACCTGTTGATTTTTGAGAAATGGTTTTATAAAAGGAGAGAAGTGTGGCTAGCTGGGGGGAGAGAGAGAGATAAAGAGAGAGACTCAGAGACCCCCCAACCCCTGGTCCCCCAGCTCTCTGGTCCCTTCTGGGGACGACAAGACCCTGAGAGGAGAGAGAGAGAGAGAGAGAGAGAGACTCCAGCCCCTGGTCCCCAGCTCTCTGGTCCCTTCTGGGGAAGGCAGGACCCTCGGGGATGGAGAGAGAGAGAGAGAAAAAGAAAGAGAGAGAGAGAGAGAGAGAGAGAGAGACCCCTGGCACCGTCGCGTTTCCTCATATCAAGCTGCCTTGACTCTCAGAGTTGCGTGTCTGTCTGTGACTCTGTCTCTGTGCTCCAATTAGGATTTTTCTTTTTATTAAAGAGCTCCATTTCTCTCTCCCTCACTGTGCAGACCCATATCCTCTGGGTCTTCGACTAGCAGCAAAGACACAGAGCTTCAGGGGAGGCAGACACGTGCACAGACACAGAACAAAGCAGCAGTTCTGACAGGGCAGTGTCCTGGATGGAGGCATGGACCTTCTTCCTGTCTATACTGAACTGACCTTGAGGCTCAGTTAGTACCTTGGCCCTCTCCCAGAGCAATTCTCACTTCACCTCACTTTTGCGTGGATTCCCAAATCGTAAGTTAGGGAGCCGGGGCGGGGCACAAGTGTCAGAAGCACCATCCCCCTAGTCTTTGTCCACCCATGTCCATCCCAGGAGGCTGAGCTCAGGTCAGGCCAGATGGAACCATGTAAGACTGGGCTGGAGGCAGCACAAGTCCGCAGGCAAAATGCTCCACAGGCCCTTGCCCTACACTTTTGAAAACTGGATGCAAAACTTAGCATAACCTGTCAGCAAACATCGCACTTAGTCAATCGAAAGTTGTGAATAAATTAACTGTGGTGAGGGAATTTTTCCCCCCTTAGAAGGACTGTGTTTAGGCAGCAACAAAATGTAAGAGGAATAAATGTATCCTGAAATATCTCAATCCTTTGGCAGCTGTATTATTTGGTTTGAGTCTAAGAATATGTGAGCACGTCTATTTTAAGGCTCGAGAGACATAGCATCTAGAGAAGCGAGGGAGAAGCCGACTCCCCTGCCCATCCGGACATCCCACCGGCAAATGACTCTCCACAGACAGCACGACGCTCTTCATTCACGCTGGGAAGATATCCAGGATGCCCAGAGAGTAGTGGTCACCAGCCTCTCTCACTCCTCTGTCAGTAGGCAGCTGGTCTACCTGCCCTCTCCAAGGGTTTGCTCTCGCTGAGGAACACAGGAAGAGTACCCACTCATCTCCTCCTTCTCCTCCTCCTCCTCCTCCTCTTTCTCCTCCTCCTCCTCCTCCTCCTCTTCCTCCTCCTCCTCCTCCCCCTCCTCCTCTCCCTCCTTCTCCTTCTTTTGGCTTCCAGGGTTTTTGCTGGGGCTAGGTGCCTGCACTATGAAGTCACTGCTTCTGTTCTCCTGGTGACCTTTTCTTTCTTTCTTTCTCTCTTTCTTTCTTTCTTTCTCTCTCTCTCTCTCTCTCTCTCTCTCTCTCTCTCTCTTTTCTGTTGTTGTTAGTGGGTAGAATAGAGAGAAATTGAAAGAGAAAGGAGAGACAGAAAGGGAGAGAGAAAGACACCTGCAGACCTGTTTCATCACTCGTGAAGTGCCCCTCTCCCTGTAGGTGGGGAGCCAGGCACTAGAACCCAGATCTGTAGGCCGGTTCATGCCCTTAGTATTATGTGCTTGTAACTGAGCGTACCACTGCCCTGCCCAGCCTCCCATACTCATTTTCTGACGCTAGGCTTTGGCTTCCATCAAGTGAATGCCTCTGGCCTTCACGTAACTCATGAAATCAAACCAAAAATGAGCACCAGGCCCCTCAAGATCTCCAGGAGGTGGCCGGAGCCCAGGGATCCAGCCCGAGGTGCTTCTTAGTGTGGATGATCTGGAAAATGGCTCAGATCTCTCTCTCTCTCTCACACACACACACACACTCACATACACACTCACACACACTCACACACACACACTCACACACACTCACACACTCTCACACACACCCACACACACTCACACACACACTCACACACACACTCACTTGCACACACTCACACATACACTCACACACACTCACACATACACTCACACACACTCACACAGTCACACACACAGTCACACACACACTCACACACTCACACTCACACACTCACACTCACACACACTTACATACACACACTCTCACACACACTCACACACACACTTACACACACACTCACACTCACACACACTCACACTCACACACACATACACACTCACACACACACACTCACACACACACTTACACACACACTCACACACACACACACACTCACTCACACACACTCACACACACTCACACACACACTCACACACACTCACACACTCACACACACACACTCACATACACACTCACACACACACCCACACACACTCACACACACCCACACACACTCACACACACACTCACACACACCCTCACACACACACTCACACACACTCACACACACACTCACTTGCACACACACTCACACACACAGTCACACATACACTCACACACACTCACAGTCACACACACACACTCACACACACTCACACACACTCACACACACACTCACACACACACTCACACACACTCACACACACACTCACATACACACTCACACACACACCCACACACACTCACACACACACACATCCTCACACACACACTCACACTCACTTGCACACACACTCACACACACAGTCACACATACACTCACACACACTCACACAGTCACACACACACTCACACACACTCACACTCACACTCACACACACTCACACACTCACACTCACACACACTTACATATACACACTCACACACACACACTTACACACACACACTCACACTCACACACACTCACATTCACACACACATACACACACTCTCACACACACACTCACACACACACACACACACCCTCACACACACACACTCACACACACTCACACACACTCACACACATACACACACTCACACACACACACTCACATACACACTCACACACACCCTCACACACACACTCACACAATCATACACACTCACACACACACTCACACTCACACACACACACTTACACACATACTCACACTCACACACACTCACACAGTCACACACACACTCACACAACTCACACACATACACACACTCACACTCACAAACAACCACTCACACACACCCTCACACACACACACTCACACAGTCACACACACACTCACACACACTCACACACACTCACACACACACACACACACACACTCACACACTCACACACACACACACCAACCTCCCACTGGAAGAGGATCCCTCTCCAATGGACCTGGAAATCCAAGAGGCACAGATGACGTGAGGGAGAAGTCAAGGAGTGGGAGACAGAAACGTGAGAGAGATCCTCCCTCCTCCACCTCCTCACCTTGCTGTCTGAGCAGGAGCAGGAGTTCAGGGTGGAGGAGAAGGGGAAGCAGGTCAGTCCGAGTGAAGCGTTCTCAGGACACTAACAACTGCGTGGCGTTTCGCCGCTGTCACAACATTCTGAGGAAGCCCTGCCAAGGAGACCAAGTTACAGAGAAATGAGCCCCATCTTCCAGCTTTCCCACTTGAAAGTGACGGAACTCCCCAGGAATGCCTGGCCGGTTTCTTCCAAAGCTACCCCCACTCGGTCTGCTCTTGGCACAGGAGCGGTTATTCTTAGCTTCCTTCTTCGCAATGGAGAAAAACCTTTTCTGTAGAAGGGAAGAGGAACATGAATAAACCATTATGTTGACTGAAACAGCAAGCATCCGGGACTTCAGACTTCTGCTCTGTATAGTTTAGTCTTTGAGGACATTCACCCACTCTCCTGACTTCTAGTGTCCTCTCTCTCTCTCTTTCTCTCTCTCTCTTTCCCTCCCATATGGTATCATTTCATTGAGAGAAAATATCTATATACCAAGACTTGTTGTTGCTACAAATATAGAGTCTCATAGCTCCCAAGACGGGTGTAGCCCACCACACCATCACCAACTTGTCATCTTCCTCCAGCATGGGACACTGGGTCCCCACCACCTTTCTAACCCCCTCTCACACACACCCCTCCCTAATACACCCCTCCCCTTGCCTCTGCTCCACTAGACCACTGAAGTGGCGTGCCAAAATAATAGTGAAGATTTGTCGCAGGTTTTCAGGACATCTATGACTTCCAGGCTTAATCCCTCTCCATCTCCTGCTGTTGTGAGTCCCTGAGAGCTTCAAGCCTTTCGGCACCTCTGCCCATCTCCTGGTCCAGGTGAGTCGTTAGCCTACTTGCTTTATGGACTGTCTACTATAAAAAAGAAATTCTGCTGAGACTCGAGGCCCAGAACTTACTTCTGGGTCGACGCCAATGAGCTGTGTTTTCCTGCACCCCAGGTGTCTGGCTTTTGTTCAGCTGCCCGGTTTAGACCGTACCTGAGTAAGGTCTCCATTGTCTCTTCCAGTCCTTTGCTTCCTAAGTTATGTGCTGTCTACTCTCACTAGCTCCATCACACCCTCCACCAGCATGCTCACCAGGCCCTTCCAAAAACACCACACAGCCTTCTTTGCTCTTACAAACTCTCCTTCACAATTCCTCTCCCCTGCATCCCACTTATGGAAGGGGGGGGAGAGTTTTCTGCCAAGTGAACAAGTTAGATTGACGTATTCTTGAGTCAGTGCCCTAAGTGGACCCACACAGCATCAGGAACATGTGGATTTCCAGACTCTAAAGTGGTCAGTGATGTGAACTGTTTCCCCTAAGGGTTGCTTTTCTTCTTAACCACTGCAGGACACCTCCTAGCCATATTAGCCCTGTAACTTAACAGCAGCTTCTCTATAGGTAAAAATAATAATTGCCTTAACCCTACCCTGTGACCCTGCGATTCCTCTCCTGGGGATATATCCTAAGGAACCCAACACACTCATCCAAAAAGATTTGTGTACACCTATGTTCATAGCAACATAATTCCTTCCTTCCTTCCTTCCTTCCTTCCTTCCTTCCTTCCTTCCTGTTTTTCTCCCTTTCTTTCTTTCTTTCTCTCTTTCTTTCTTTCTCCCTTTCTTTCTTTCTCCCTTTATTTCTCTATTTATCTCTTTCCCTCTTTCTTTCTTTCTTTCTCTCTTTCTTTCTTTCCTTCCTCCAGTGTTATCACTGGGTTACTACGAATCCACTGCTCCTGGAGGCCATTTTTTTCCTTTTTGTTGCTCTTATTGCTATTGTTGTGGTTGTTATTGTTGCCATTGCTGTTATTGTTGGATAGGACAGAGAGAAATTGAGAGAGGAGGAGAAGACAAAGAAGAGGAAAGAAAGATAAACACCTGCGAGCCTGCTTCACCACCTGTGAAGTGACCCCCCCCTTCAGGTGGGGAGCTGGGGGATCGAAGTAGGATCCTTGAGCCAGTCTTTGAGCTTTACACCATGTGCGCTTACCCTACTGTGCTACCATCTGGCCCTCTGAAACACACTGTGTCATAGCCAAAACCTGGAAGCAGCCCAGGTGTCCAACAACAGATGGGTGGCTGAGAATGCTGTGGTCTAGACACACAATGGAATACTACTCAGCTATTAAAAATGGTGAACTCACCTTCTTCACCTCCTCTTGGATGGAGCTTGAAGGAATCCTGTGAAGTGAGATCAGCTAGAAAGAGAAGGATGAATATGGGATGGTCTCACTCATGGACAGAAGTTGGAAAGCAAGAAGGGAAAACACTCAGCAGAACTTGAACTGGAGTTGGAGTACTGCACCAAAGTCAAAGACTCTAGGGTGCAGGGGGGGTTCATGTCCTGGAACATAATGGCAGACGAGGACCTCGTGGGGGCTGAATTGTTATGTGGAAAACTGGGAAGTGTTACACATCTATAAACTACTGTATCTTACTATTGACTGTAAACCATTAATCCCCCAATAAAGAAACTTAAATAATACAAACAATTGCCTTAGCCCTGAGGACTAACCACAGGCTAAGGAAACAGCTCCACAGAGCGTCCCTGGATGGTGCTGATAACGTGGGCCAAGTCTGAGCTGGACTATCCTGCTTCTGGTCAAGCTAGCCCTGCCTGCACGAAATCACCATGCCAGACAAATTCATGGCCAATGGTTCTGTGACACAGACAAGCGTCCTGTGTGGATTCAAGTGAAACCGCCAGTGGCCTTACACTGATGACCTGTGACGGGCCTGAACCGCCTCTCACAGAAGTCTACTGCCCCGGACTGCTGGTGTGCACAGGAGTCATAAATAGCCTCTCTCCACGTTTCATCACCTGGTACTCCCTCCATACTGCTTCTCTCATTCCTAGGACCCTGCAACTGTCTTCCAGCCTCTTCCAAACCTTACACCTCATGTACACTTGCTCCACGTACACCTCCCAAAACCGCTGGCCTGTTTGTGTTCATTTTGTACACGGGAATTTTCAAACAGTGACTTCTTATCTCTCACTGAACGGGATTTAAGTCTAGACTTTGATGGGAAAACTTTCCAAAATGTCTCCCACAAACATGCTGCCAAGTCAAATTTCATTCCTCAGCTCCAATAAAAGACGGATCTTCTGGGGCCAGATTGTGGCTCAGTAAGTAGAGTACACATGTTTCTGGTTCCTACCTCCAGGGAGAAAGCTTCATGAGATGGGAATACTACTATAGGGATCTCCACTGTGTCTCTCTGTCTCTGTGTCCATCTATCTATCGCTATCTCATCCTCATCAAAAGAAAATTAAAGTTTTATCTACTTAGGGTGCTAATGAGGGAGAGATGGAAAGAGGGAGAGAGGGGAAGGGAGAGAGAGAGAAAGCAAATGCTTTACTTATCAGCTAGTAACTATCTGTGTTTATCTGTATGCCAGAGCAAAAAGTAAATATTTTGATCATGGTATAAAGCTTACATATGCACCTGTTAGAGTTGATTGTGAAGGTTTATCTCATATACATTTTCTTTTAAAAAAATTATTTAACTAGTTTGTTACTTTTTTAAAAATGAATTTTTTTTTAATTGTTTATTTATTTTCCCTTGTATTGTCCTTGTTGTTGCCATTATTAATGTCATCCTTGTTGGACAGGACAGAGAGAAATGGAGAGAGGAGGGGAAGACAGAGAAAGGGAGAGAAAGATAGACACCTGCAGACTTGCTTCACCACCTGTGAAGCGACTCCCCTGCTGGTGGGGAGCCGGGGGCTTGAACCGGGATCCTTTGGCCTGATCCTTGCGCTTTGCACCAGGTGCACTTAACCCGCTGCGCTACCACCCGACTCCCCATTACTTTTTTCTTAACCAGAGTACTGCTGGCTTATAATGCTGCTGGGGGATTGAAACTGGGACCTAGGAGTCTCAGGTATACATAAGGTGATGCCAGGAATTGTATCTGGTAACTGGGTCTTCAGACACACAAGTCTGCTGTGCCACCCCTGTGCCACCTCTATGACCCTCCATTCCCTCTCGTTTGCTTGGCATCTTCCTCTGAATGGAAGATCTCCTGTCACCTCTGGTCATCAAGATTCTATGCAGTCTAGAAGAGTCAGCCAAGCAGGTCTTTCCTTTCTGTGTTTCTCCTTTAATTTCAAGTTGAGATGATTTCTTCTTCTTAACCTTCTCAGACCGAGTGTCAGGAACAAGATGGTGCCTCGTGCCCAACGGCTTGTACTTTTTGCATTATATCTTAGCTTTGCCCTAGTTCACTTCCTGTGTGCTGACTAGTAAGACTTCCCTGTGGCAGCCCCCTGTGCAATGCAGTGCCTCTCATGCAGCATGCATCTGAAAGGTTTTCCGCTGGCTGACTGGATTAATGAATGAATGAATCTTTCCCAGCAACAACTCTGGCTAAAATGAGACAATTCTTTCATAAGCAGTAATGAATGTTGCTCTCTCGATATTCCTTGAGGGAGAGAAGTAGCTTGGTTTGAAAGGATTTCTGTGCATTAAAAAAGAGTTGAGATGTGAACCCAGCTATAATTAATATTAGCTATCATCAGAGGTGAGTAGACAGGGTGTGTGTGTGTGTGTGTGTGTGTGTGTGTGTGTGTGTGTGTGTTTGTGTAAGCACAGTCCTTAGGTGAGTAAAAGCAAAGTAAATTAATTCACAACTATCTAGAGGTGTCAGGGTAGCTGACTTGTGCGTACTTATACCCCATCACTTCTAGCTGCAATTAGTAAGAGTTCCATAATAAATTATAATAAGACAGGGTAGTTTCTTTTTATTTTATTTATAAAAAAGAAACACTGACAAAAACCATAGGATAAGAGGGGTACAACTCCACACAATTCCCACCACCAGAACTCCTTATCCCATCCCCTCCCCTGACAGCTTTCCTGTTCTTTATCCCTCTGGGAGTATGGACCCAGGGTCATTGTGGGATGCAGAAGGTGGAAGGTCTGGCTTCTGTAACTGCTTCCCCGCTGAACATGGGCGTTGACAGGTGGATCCATACTCCCCACTTGCCTCTCTCTTTAAGACAGGGAAGTTTCAAATGTCAGCTTCTTCTTCTAGCATTTGCCCTTCTTCCATAGCCAGTCAACAGCGTCAGGTTGAGCCTGATGTAAAGTTTCGAGACCTCCTTTGAATCTGGAGAGGTGACAGTTGTTGACTATGTGGGTCATAGTCTGTCTGGAGCCGCAGGGGCAGTTAGGGTCATCTCTGGCTCCCCAGCGAAGGAACATAGCGGCACACCGGCCATGGCCTGTTCGATAGCGATTGAGGAGGGCCCAATCATAATGTGCCAGGTCAAAGCCGGGTTGACGCTTGCAGGGGTGTGTGATGAGGTGTTTGTTCTTGACCTCAGCTGACTGCCAACTCTGTTTCCAAGAGACTGGAACAGAGAAGTTCATTGTAGGCGTAGGGGACCAGATTGGGTGACGAGACGTCAAGCGTTGGACAGGGTGGGCGAAGATATCCGCGTATATTGGCAGGTCCGGTCGAGCGTAAACGTGGGAAATGAACTTAGATGATGCCGCCTCCCGACGAATATCTGGCGGGGCGATGTTGCTAAGAACTGGCAGCCATGGAACCGGGGTGGAACGGATGGTTCCAGAAATTATCCTCATGGAGGAATATAATTTGGAATCGACCAAGTGGACGTGGGGGCTACGGAACCATACTGGGGCACAGTATTCTGCAGTGGAATAGCATAATGCCAGAGATGATGATCGTGGTGTGGAAGCGCTCGCGCCCCATGAGGAGCTGGCCAGTCTCGCAATGATGTGATTCCTCGTGCCCACCTTTGCTGCAGTTTTTATGAGATGTTCGTGAAATGACAGAGTGCGATCCAGAGTAACGCCAAGATAGACTGGCTGGGCTTCATGCCGGATTCTCGTATCGCCAAGCTGCACATTAAGCTCACGCAAGGCCGAGGCATGGTGTAGGTGGAAAACAGATGATGCCGTTTTTGCAGTGCTAGGGATTAGTCGCCATTTTTACAGTAATCAGATATCAGAGACATGTCTTTCGTGAGAGTTTCCTCGAGGATGTCGAACTTGGATGCCTGAGTTGCACAGCAGATGTCATCGGCGTAGATGAACTTCCTTGAAGAAGTTTCTGGGAGGTCATTGACGTAAATATTAAATAGCGTAGGAGCCAGAACAGAGCCCTGGGGGAGGCCACTTGAGACAAGTCTCCATCTGCTAGACTTGTCACACAGATGCACCCGGAATCTTCTGTTTTGGAGAAGAAATGATATAGTGTTGGCCACCCATGGAGGCAGGCATCTTGAGATCTTGACTAGGAGACCACAGTGCCAGCTTAGGTCTATGGAAAAGAAGAAACAAACAAACAAAAAAACATGGAAAATTTATATGAGGACTAGGAGACAGCACAGTGGTTCTGCACAAGACTTTGCATACCTGAAACCCCTAGGTCCCAGGTTCAATCCTCCAGCACCATCATAAGTCAGAGCTGAGAAGTGTTCTACTTAAGTGATAATAATAATAATGATGAATTCGCTAACTAATTCATTCCTTTTATAAAAAGAAAGTGGACATGACATAAAAGCTTTCTCAATCAACTCCACTACATGTTCGTGTAAGCTTTATACACTAGCAAAAGATTAACTTTTTGCTCTGGCATATTGACAAACACAGATAGTTACTTGCTGAGAGACATCTACCCTTCCATCTGAAACATCACGAACGTTCCTCCACGGTGACAATATCAATCTGGAAGGAGATCTATTAGATCTTAGCTGTGCGGTGTGAATAAACACGCTGAAGCCTGTTCAAAATGAAATGATTCTATAATTTGAAAACCCTAAAGACACACTGGCCAGGGCTGGAGGTGGTTCACCAGAAGGAGAGCACAAGGGTATTTTCTCCTTCTCTGGGTGCCTGTCTTCCTCTCTGTCTCTTACCCTCTGAAGAAGTAGCTGCTAGGAACGGTGGAGTCATGGAGACATGGGACGCCCCCCCCCCTTCGGTAACACTGGTGGCAAAAAAAAGAGATGAGAAAAGTCAATGGCATTTTTTTTTTAATTTTTATTTATAAAGAGGAAACACTGACAGAAACCATAGGATGGAGGGTCGGGCGGTAGTGCAGCGGGTTAAGCCAACGTGGCGCAAAGCGCAAGGACTGGCATAAGGAACCCAGGTCTAGCCCCTGGCTCCCCACCTGCAGGGGAGTCGCTTCACAGGTGGTGAAGCAGGTCTGCAAGTGTCTGCCTTTCTCTCCCCCTCTCTGTCTTCTGCTCCTCTCTCCATTTCTCTCTGTCCTATCCAACAACAAACGACATCAACAACAACAGTAATAACCACAAGAAGGGTACAACAACAAGGGCAACAAAGGGAAAAAAATATGGCCTCCAGGAGCAGTGGATTCATGGTGCAGGCACTGAGCCCCAGCAATAAACCTGGAGGCAAAAAAAAAAAAACAAACTATAGGACATTAACAAAACCATAGGATAAGAGAGATACAACTCTACACAATTCCCACCACCAGAACTCCGTATCCCATCCCCTCCCCTGATAGCTTTTTATTCTCTATCCCTCTGGAATTATGGATCCAGGGTCACCAGTATGAGCCTGCCAGGAGCAATACCACCTGATATCAATATTCCACGATGCCTGTCATTCGTCTCAACTCTGTGCCAAGTACTGTGTTCAGTTTCAGGGATGAGATAGGCTGCTAAAGAAGGTTTTCTCTTAGACTGAGAAATAGATGAAGCAACCAGCATTTCCCATGAGACTGGTTCTAAGGAGTCAGGCTCTAGCTAGATGCAAAGGCACAAAGGAAACGGCCCCAAACTCTGCTGGGAAAGCAGGGAGAGGTGGAGATGGCAGAGGCCAGACACTGCTTCATCCAGGAAGGAGCACGCATGGAAGCGTGAAAAGTGAGCGGAGAGCTAGCAAGAGCGCCAGCCTGGACAGTGTCGCTGCTCTGCTGGTGCGAGGCCCGGCATGAAGCCAGGCCCCTGTTGCACACAAGAGCTTCCATGGTTCTGGGTCTTTCCCTCTCTGCCTCTGTCTCTGTGTCTCTCTTTCTAACTGGGAAATTAAAAAGTCAGCACACAGATGTGAAAAAATAAAAGAGGAATAAGATCAAGTCAGACAGTAGCGCAGCGGGTTAAGCACAGGTGGCATTTAAGGATCCCGGTTTGAGCCCCCGGCTCCCTACCTGCAGGCGAGTCGCTTCACAGGCGGTGAAGCAGGTCTGCAGGTGTCTCTCTTTCTCTCCCCTTCCCTGTCCTTCCCCTCCTCTCTCCATTTCTCTCTGTCCTATCCAACAATGACAACATCAATAATAACTATAACAATAAAACAACAAAGACAACAAAAGGGAATAAATAAATAGATAAAATACTAAAATGAAATAAAATAAATGGGAGAGGAGAGAGAGAGGGAGCCGGGTGGTGGCACACCCAGCTAAGTGCACACAGTACAAAGTGCAAGGACCCACCCCCGCAAGGATCCAGGTTCAAGCTCCTGCTCCCCACCTGCAGGGGAAACACTTCACAAGCAGTGAAACAGGTCTGCAGGTGTCTCTTTTTTCTCTCTCCCTCCCATCTCAGTTTCTCTCTGTCCTGTCCAATAAAATAGAACAAATGGCCTCCAGGAGCTGTGGATTCATAGTGCCAGGCACCGAGCCCCCAGCGATAACCCTGGATAATAATAAAATCAAAATCAAATCAAATAGAGAATGTACGATGCAGCACAGTAAAAGGAAGGGTGTTCCATAGAGGAAGGTGTCTAAAACATAAGTAACAAGAGGCTCTTGTAATTTCGCCTTCTGAATCATCTGCATTTAAATTATGGCTACCATGCTGGTCGCTGGAACCAACCATATTTTGATTACCTGGAATGTTAAAATTCCACAAGTAATGGTATTCCCAGATAGAGGGCTTTCCACTCATTGGTTGTTCTATTTTTGGAGTCAGATAGTGCTGGCAGTTTTCTGTGAAGAAGTAGACTGGTGATTAGTAGACCTCGCTGATGGTGAATCACCGGCGTGCCCTTTCCTCATTCAGATCTCCAGCCACACAAGGCCAATGGGGAGGGAATAACACACATCTCTGGACACCTTGTGCGTGGAACAACTGGATGGGATCTGTCCACCTAACCTCCAGGCAACACGAGGAGTCTACACCAAGGCCCCCGGCTGTGCCTACACTGGGGAGAAACACCTCCGTCTGTGGTGGGAGTCTGAAGCCTGCTGTGAAGGTTATGTCTAAGTCCAACCTGTCGAAGCAAATATCCTGCAAGGTGAGCCAGAACCAATGAAGGCGGGGACCGAGTGGTAGCGCAGCAGGTTAAGCGCACATGGTGCAAAGCGCAAGGTTCGAGCCCCCGGCTCCCCACCTGCAGGGGAGTCGCTTCACAGACAGTGAAGCAGGTCTGCAGGCGTCTGTCTTTCTCTCCCCCTCTCTGTCTTCCCCTCCTCTCTCCATTTCTCTCTGTCCTATCCAACAATGACATAAATAACAACTACAATAAAACAACAAGGGCAACAAAAGGGAATAAATAAGTAAACACATATTTAAAAAAAAAAAACCTGAAGGCAGGATGTATTTTCCATGACCCTAGAATCTAAGTTCTAGACTCAGAATGATTTCCACTGGAGAGCAGGGGTAGAAAAAAATGATTCCTGGGAATTGTTCTGATGAGACAATGTCAAGTAATTAGCAGCAGCTCTGTGCCCCCAAAATTACTGGGTGCTTGTTTCAATTATGAAATACCCATTAAACAAAGCTTCAGTCATTAGGGGTGTTTATGAAGAGCTCATTAAAGCAAGAGGAAAAAAAATGTTGACCATGCCATGCTAAATGAAGAAAGATACAGGTCCTGAGTATGGTTGGAGTATGACTTCCGCTGGCCAGCGAGACCCCGTGAAGCTTCCCTCTTTCCTTTCTTTGTTCCACTTGAAGACCTCCAAGAGACAGAGTTTGTCCTTGTCCCTGAATCTGTCAGATGGATATCAAGTCACTTTTTCCCATGGCCCCTCTTCTCTTTCTTTCTCAGTCAGACCTGTATCTCTTATGACTTCTGAGTGTCCCTCCTCTTTTCCTCTTCTCTCTCTGGGTCCTGATGGAATTGGGATTCAGAGCCCTCTGGTCATCTTCTCCCTATCATTTCTCCAACACTGAGTTTATGGACCCAAAATTCTTTTTTTTTTTAAATATTTCTTTTATTTATTCATGAGAAAGATAGGAAGAAAGAGAGAGAAAGAACCAGACATCACTCTGGCACATGTGCTGCCGGGGATTGACCAAAAATTCTTTATGGGGAGCAGAAGGTGGGAGTTGTGGCTTCTGTCATTGCTTCTCCACTGGACATGGGTGTTGGCAGGTGGATCCACACCCCCAGCCTGTGTCTGTCTGTCTCTAGTGGGGCAGGGCTCTGGGGAGGGGAGGCTCCAGGACACACTGGTGAGGTCGTCTGTGTCATGGTAGCATCTGTAAACTGGTGGCTGAAAGGTGGTAAGATATAAAACAGGGAAAATTGTTAATAAACAGGAACCCAAAGGCAGGAATAGAGCAGGTGAAACTGGAGGTCTCTGTGTGGGAAGAAGCTAGGAAGTCTATTTAAGTATGTTCCAAGGGGCCCATGACTTTAGTAATTTTCGCCTGAGCCTGACAACATGCAGATGGGCTGAAAGTATTTTCTGGGAAGATGGTGTCAGAGTTGAAAATAGGCCTAGAAATCTGAATTAGGGCAGAGAGTAACTCCCAAATATGAGGAAAGTCTCTAAATACCACTAACTGTATAACTTCTGTCTTCTATGGGCTAGGACGTCAAGGGTTTGGGAATATATGAAAGTAAGAAGAAGAACATGCTTCATTGTCATGAGGGGAAAACCCTGGGGAATATAACTAGGAAATTTATTTCCCAAAACAGCATGAATGGTTTTCTCTGGGTGGTGATATTACAAACAGTTTTCTGTGATACTTACAGAAAGAGGGTTTTTTTATTTTTTCTTTTCTGTTTCCTGCAGTTGGCCACATAAAAAGTTTAAATGGATGTTTAAAGCTAGTTCACTGCTTTCACTGGCAATCTTCAGGGTCTTGATCAGCCCACAAGCAAATTAAAAGAAACCATAATGTAGAGGGGGGAACAATAAGTGGTAATTAAAACAAGCCCTGCATCACAGAGCAGTGCTTTCTTTGACACTATACTGGATTGGGATGGGACATCACGTCACACTTGTCCGTGTACTCTAGCCGGGTCAGCAGGCCCAATGCACAGCTTACATATAGGGCTTATCAACGTGGGTTTCCAAGGATTCCTCCTGGCCTGCTGGAACGTCTTCCAATCCCACTCCTCTGAAACTGTCTGGCTGTACCCTGCAGCCCTTCTTCAAACTTCATTTCCCTGTGAAGAGTTCTGGATGTGGGAAATCTTGAGTCTTGGCCTCAGTGAGGAAAGGGATTCTGGCTACATAAGCAAAGCTGTCTTCATAGATTTCAGTCCTGGGTTCAAGTCCCTGAACCAGCATAAGCCAGACCTCTGGAAAAAAAAAAAAAGATTTATGTATTTTGGAAGCAGAAGAACATACAGGCAGCCTGTACACAGCTGCTACTGGTTAATTTCACTAAATGCAAGTCAGGAACTGATACTGTTCTGTTGCTGGTCAGTCACCCTGAGAGAATCAACAACAAAAACCCAAAGTAAGCAAATTTCTACTTCATCAGCACATAGTTCTTTTTTTATTATTTTTTTAATTATTTTTTTACTGGGGAATTGATGTTTTACGTTCAACAGCACATAGTTCTTAAAATCTTCTCCAGCAGGGGAGTTGGACGGTAGCGCAGTAGGTTAAGTGCAAAGTGCAAGGACCAGCGTAGGGATCCCAGTTCAAGCCCCCGGCTCCCCACTCCCCAGGGGAGTCGCTTCATAGGCTGTGAAGCAGGTCTGCAGGTGTCTGTCTTTCTCTCCCCCTCTCTGTCTTCCCCTCCTCTCTCCATTTCTCTCTGTCCTATC